>NW_027113424.1:144501-147540 GCF_000696795.3 Halyomorpha halys
CTGTCAGCTGACAGTCCGTAACTTATATATATATATGGTATATCTATTCACACCACTTACCTTATCACTAAATCCATCATAAATTGTGTGTGTAAACACTTTTTTTTTTATTTCATTTATTTACGTGACTATAAAGAAGGATATTTGGACTTGAAGGAGTTGATCTTTGGGATTCCACTGAAACTATTAAAATTATATATTCAATCCTTACAATCCAAAATCCTCAATTCTCCTTACTCTGTCACAAATAAACTCATCCCTAAAGACCATATTCCATATACAGCCAATCAAGCTCAAAACAGATTTCGATTCTTCCATGATAAACTCCCTAACCACCCAAACCCTATAGTTTTTTCTTTCTCTTTTTCTCCCTCACTGACTCCTGACGATCTTCCGAGCCAGCTGAAGAGAAGATTGGCTTTTGACCTTCTACTCTAGAAATATTATTGGAGTTCTACCAATTGGGAGAATCTCCATAAGAGGTACTATGGCGTTGTAACACAACTGACATTACATTTACTAGATGTATTTTTGAATTAATATAGTTGTAAATTTCAATAAATATTGAAGGAAAGTTTTCGTTCAAATTAGTTCGTAATAATATGAGAATACAACCCCATTACAATTTCGTGAGTAAGACGGAATGTAATATTTGGAAATAGAAACCTCCGAGCACAAAACGTAATTCGACTAAAGCCATTGGAAGGATCGTTTGAGCACTTGGATTTGGTTCTGGGCAGGATGGAGAAACTGACCGTAAAATTTACTTCCACCTCGTTTCAGATTTATTCTGGTTCGAGCTGACTCTCCTGGGGCTCTTTAAACTTGCCGTAATTCTTTTGATGGACAAATCAGTTCCAATTCTTTGGTTGTTTTGGAAACATTTTTGTTGATAGTAAAATTTAATTTTAAGAACTTATTGGTATTCACCAATTGGAATTTTTTTGAAGCATACATTGTGAAAGCAAAATTTTGAACCTCGTACGATAAACATTTGAAAAAATAATTTTTTTGGACTATAAAATGTAAATAAATAAAGGAATACCCCCAAAATAACCTTAGGATGTTATAATTAAAGTCTCAAATACCTCACAGTTCGGTACTAATGCCATTTTCCGGCTAGTGTGTACTTGAGAACTGAATGCAATTACTTTCCTTGTACTCAAAATGTGTTTACAAAATAATCATACTCAAAAGTATAAGTACATGGATTACTTACTAAACCAGTTTTAATACTAGTACTTGTAATCAATAGTTGAACAAAAGTATAGAAATCATATTCATATTTTAGTACTTTGAGTATATACTTATTATTACAATGCAATATTTTTTCCCCCGTTTTAGATATTTTCATTAAAAGAAATACCAACCTAATTTAAAATTGTACTTAGTCCTTATATTATATTTTTGAATAAATTACAATAGTACTCAATCATTTAAAAGTTCGATGTGACTAATTAATTATATAATCAAAATGATTGAGGCAAAAATTATTTATTATACTTTAATTTTATTTTCCTGTTTGTTTAATAACTTTCACTTTCTCAATTTATAGGTATTTTTTAAAAGTACATATAACATTATTTTATTATCATTATCATTTCTTTCATTTCTTATATTATTAATTTTTCTTATGTATATATTTAATAAATAAATACTTTTAAAACTAATATTTATTACTCTTGAGTGTGACCAACTGGTTTATTTATTATTTTCTATAATAACGATTTTTCTAAATTTATTTTTTTAATAAAATGTTGTCTAGTTACAATCTGCAATTTAGAATCACTTGACTTTGATGTAGATTATTAAAAATAAATTACTTACATCTCTTTACTCAGAATGCTGGTATACCTCAGGGTTGTATTCGTGGTCCTATCCTTTATACAGTTTTACAGCTGACAATGGCGATGACACGTCTGTTTATCCATGAATTATGACGCTTCCATTGTATCCCAAATCCTCCAATCCCACATCACCACACTTGAAGAATGGTTTCAAAACTGGAGGATTGAAATAATTTCCAATAAATTTCACCAAATCACATTTACCCCTCGTCGAAAACCCATGATTTCCTGTCCCACAGTGCCCTTTAATAATATCCCACTTATTCCTATCCAACATACCCATTACTTAGGGCTACATCTGGACAAACGATTGACTTGGAATCCTCATACGAAACTGAAAAGACGGTACTGCTCGTCAATTCCGACTACTACTCTACTTAACACTTACTAGACAAATGGTCTGAACTTCCTACAAATTACAAAATTCTTAACTGAGGAATCTAATGCACAGCAATTGTAATAAATAACATAAATAAATATTCATAAAATATAAATTAATACAAATACATAAATATTGTTAAGGTTATTGTGTAAAAATAAAAATAAATATAGAAATAAGGAATACATTTTTGGCATTTCAGAGCTCCAGTAGAACAACCATCCACAGATCATATAAGAATTCGTATAGACCTACTAATACACACCGTAGAAAATGGTAATATCTCCGTTAAATTATAATTTCACACGTAATGCTATCTAATTTTTACAATAACAATAAATAACACAATATTTTTTTACTTACTCTAAAACTAAATTACAATGGATTAGAAATTAGTTAGCATTTTTTTTTTAGAAATTAGAAATGACTTATAAATTATATGACTACGAGTTGAGCTTTTTGGGCTCCACTAAACCACCGAATTCCCCTTATATCTTTCGCTAAATACTTAATGGTTCTTACTTTGTCACCAATCAAGCCATCCATTGGGTCCTCGATGTTCTAATTTGTCCAGAATCAGAAACAAATCATGGAAGATAAACTTCGCCAACCACCCAAACCAATTTGTGACTAACGTGGCTTCTCTTTTATCATCTGATAATCCTCTTAGGCGTCTAAAAAGAAGATGATCTTTTCTCTAGATCTTTTCCTCTTGAAACGTTATTGAAGTTCCATCAATTCAATCAGGATCGGTCAATAGGAACCCAGCACCTTTTGGATATATTTAATCAGTTACCCCGCCCTGTCCTCTTA
>NW_027113424.1:150860-151999 GCF_000696795.3 Halyomorpha halys
AAAAAAAAAAATAAAAAAATAAAAAATAAATAAAATTTAACGAATATTAGCAAAATTAAATAAAATATAAATGGCGTTGATGACCAATGAAGTTTGGCGCCACTAAACAACCAAACAAACAAACAATAAATTTTAAAAATAACTTTAACTTTTTTTTTACTTATCACTTCCAATTTAACAAAAACCTGGCTTTTTCAAATATTTTGAAGTTTGATATAATCAATTATTAAAGCAATCATAATTTTCGAGTATGTGTATACTTGATTACTACACTCCTATGCACTGAATTCGAAATTGAAAAAGTAATTTTCACCTACATGGTCTCAATCAGTCCCTAGTACGCCAGATCATCGTTTTTTACCGTCACCTACCCGTGCCAATTATTCTGCCTACCCAAGCATGAGTATTTTTTTTTGGGGGGGTTAAGCTTGTATGGTTTAAACTTTTTATGTACGAATGACTTCACTAATGGTATATTTCAGTAAAATCGCCTTTCTTCTAGCTTATATATACTGGAATGGCATCTACTAACTGATATTGTAGTTTAAAAAATTTTAATTTAAATTATATATAAATTGAGGTAACTACTTAACCCCTTTGAACTAATGAGAAATCAAATAAACTTTCTATGATAAAGGTTTATGTAATATACGATAATCACCTAGGTGGGGATCCGGGACATAACGAAAATAAACGACTGTATATTCGTTAGAAAGTAAATTGGTTTGGAGAATAACTCTTAATTAAGTGGGGGATGGTAGGGTAAGCTCCTGATATTACTAGGCTTAGCGGGATCAGATTATTCAGCCCCTAAAATTGGATCTTTCTGACCCCAATGCGTGATACTCGTCTAGCAATTTTTCAGAAATAAAATATTAAACCTTTAAAATAACTTCAAAGCTAAAAAATATTATTAAAAAAACTGTAGCCAGATAGTTCCATTTTTTATTTTATTAATAAATACCATCCATAAAGACCTAAATGTTCCTTATGTAACCGATCTAGCCCGAAACCGATATTATTCCTTCCATAATAAACTCCCTAACCACCCAAACCCACTAGTTTCTAACCTTGCTTCCTCTTCTATTCCTGGCAATCCTCCGAGGCGCCTGAAAAGAAGATGGCCTCGTGACCTTATA
>NW_027113424.1:152129-156813 GCF_000696795.3 Halyomorpha halys
ATCAATAAATAAATAAATAAAAAATAAAATTATTTTATTAATATATCATATCGTAATTTTTTATTTTATTACATATCGTATCGTAATTTCCACGTTCCACCACCCCAAATTCACGAGCCGAAAGACATAAAGGCTTTCTTTTTTAAGAAACAGAATCCGAAAAAGTTGGGATTCAATATGGGCTGACGTACCACTCACCAATAAACTGAGAAATGTTTAAAAAAACACACAAAAGTGGACAAGTGCCATAAGGAGAAACAGAAGAGAAGAAGTTGTTGATGCAAGAGTAAGAATAGAACATTCAAAATTAACACACCTCCACTTAATCACTAAAGAGGACCAACCTATATGCCAAACCTGTCATTCCCCATTATGGATAAAGCATATAATTGAAGAATGCTCATCATTTCGTCAAGCCTTCGAAAATAATAAAATTCCTCGTACAAGAGAATTGGCCCTTAAAGACTCAGCAGAATCCACAAAAAAAATAATAAAATTTCTGAAAGAAACTCAACTTTATACTAAAATATAATCCACCAATATCGACATTTGTTTTTTCTATTTCAGGTTAATTGTCCAATAATATTTAAAACAAACTAATTTATCAATTAAAACCACACAGTTTCTATTAATAATTTTCTGAAAATAGTTATCTATATAATAATAATAACGAAGGCCTACCGGACTCGAAGGTTCGATGCCGATACCACCAAACGCACTCTGCATACATCCAGTTTATCAAATCGAATCAGTTTTAACGCAATCATCCCATCTACGTTTCGGTCTACCCCGTTCAGTACCGTTTGGTTCAGTGTTTATTAACATTTTAGGGATCCGTTCGTTACTAAGCCCTACAACCTTACACATCCATCTTATACGCCGCAATACTATAACTGGAATTATATTTACCGGGTGTAGGTCCCTTAATTCAGCGTTTTATAATCTTCTAAACTCTCCCGTTAATTTATCATTTTTCGGTCCGAAGGTTTTGCGCAATACTTTTTTTCGAAAACGATTAGACGCTATTCATCCCTTAGTGTAAGAGGCAAGGAGTAATCCTTCTCACTTCCATAAAGAACAGTGGGAAGGATAATTTTTGTTAATTCTAATTTTTAAGTGTTTCGATGGAAGGCGCGAGCTGAGCAGTTTCGAAATTGAAAAATAACAAGCATTTCTCGCCTTCAACCTAGCTTTTTCCTCATCAATTTTGTTTTTTCTAGTTACTGTAGAACCTAAATACTTGAACCTATCCACCTGTTCAATTGTATTTCTTTTTTATATCTATATCACCGAAATTGCTCGCGTTTCTGCTGCTAACCATGTGTTTTGTTTTATCCGTTTTTATTTCAAGACCTAGTTCCTTACTGGAGTTTATTAACGTGGTTGTGTTAGTTCTATAGTTTCTTTGTCCTCACCCAATAATACCAATCATCAGCATACCCAAGCACCGGTATTTTACCACCTAAAGTTAAACCCTTTTCGGTATTCATCACACTTTTAATGCCGTATTATTATATTGAGCCAACGTTTCGCCCTACTTCGAGGGTTTCATCAGGGCTTTCAGACTAAAAGTCAGAGCGAAAGTGCGAATGAAACAGACTTCAATAGTCTGAAAGCCCTGATGAAACCCTCGACGTGGGGCGAAACGTTGGCTCAATATAAACAGTTTAATCACTTTTTGAGTTTTTCTTTGACCGCGTCAGGACCATCATCTTTTTATTACCATTATTTATATTCTTATTTCATCAATTTCAGGAACTGCACCGGCAATTATAATTCTGTCCGTCGTATAAGATGGGCCTATAAAGTTACTAAAAGTGAAATTTTATCTAACACTGAATCCACGAGTAAATATCCGAGGGTTAGACCGAAGAGTAGAAGGAAGGATTGCATGAAGACTGATCTGGGACGTTTGGGTTTGGACGGGTGTCCCTAGACAGAAGTATCAACGCTGTGGACAGCGTTTAGTAGTATCGGCATCGAACCTTCGGGTTCACTAACCCTTTATTATTATTACTGCATAAACATTACTGAATTTTAACAATTCCCTTATATTCAGAATATATACTGTTGAAAAAATATCACAAATATATTTTTATTAAAGATTGACTAGGACAATTAGCCTGGGAAGAAAATATTTTTAATTACTTTTACAAATCAATTGTAACGAATGTTAGTAGATATATAGGGGTACAGTACTGTAGCCCGATGGAAGAAATGCATTTGGTAGAACATACATCTGCAAATGATTTTTAAAATTAATTTCTATTATACTTAACACGGAATCGAAATTCTGACGATTTAAATAGTCTTATTAATTAGGTAGTTAACATAATAAAGCAATGAAAAAGGTAATCTTTATTCGTTAATAAATATTAAAACATACATCCTAGCGAAACAGTTATATAGAATAATAAATTAAATAGCATTCAATTTCGTTTCACCGTCGCAAGCTAAAATTCGAAATTTATTTTCAATTTTTTTTTTCGAAACTGAGGTACAGTATACAAATAAATCCATACATAACTCGGAAACGCATTTCTGATGGGCCTAAAACGTATACTAAGTAGCTAATTAATTTGCGAATCTAAAATGTTCGTTCGAATAGGTATAATAAAGGTATAAGTCCTAATGGTGGATAAAAATATTGCAAAATAAATGAAAAAAAACATTAAATGTTTCCTCGATCGAGTACCATGAAGTAATAAAACGGTCTAGTGGCATGGTTGTGAACCACCAGTTCCGGTTGTTGCCCAATAACTGGTTTTTGAACCCAATCAATAATCAGAACAGGTGGTTGTGCAAGGAGGTGATTTTGTCAAAATTACGCTCGACCGCAAGATTTTTTCCCAATTAAGGGTAGCAACTTTATGATGCTGGGTGAACCCCGCAATGCTTCCGAAACCACATGACTCACAGCTACAGTGAAACAGAAAATCATTATCTGCCACACCTGGATTCGAGAACCCGGAGTTAGTAGCACAGTGCCTTACTAATGAGCTACCCTCTCCCAGGATACTATAATAATAAATAAAGAATGAATTCAATTACAAATAGAACTTTAACAATTTTTTTTTTACAATATTATTACCATGCACTGTTAATATATTGGATCCAAACAATATTTATACAATGTTGGCAACGTTCGGGGATATAGATTTCCAATACACACCGGGTTCATGCCGATAACGAAACTTTTCCAGCACTCCATGCTATACCATTTTTTATTGAATTCTAATAAAGTGGATTGGCGTAAAATAGAAAAAAAAAATAAAGAGTGTATAGGATACGAAGAATTTATTTATTTCATATACAATTTTTAAATTTAAAAAGATGTAATAATGGCTGCTTCAGTTCTTTTTTAGGTTTGGAATACAATAATGCTTAATTAGATGGAAGTAAAAATTTAAAAGTTACCACTTGGTCTGTTTTAAGCATTTTCTTTTAAATTCTACTTGTGAATATCTTTTGGTTGTCTGCTATTTTAAGAGAATCATAGAGCTTAATTCATTCTGTTCTGGGCTATTAAGTAAGCTAATTAAATTTACTTCGAATCTGTTCATCATAATTGTGTTCGTAAGACGAATATTTCACCATATTTTATATTTTTGACAATAGTCCACAAAAATAAAACATTTAAGACAAGTATGATATTTCAGAGAAAATGTCAATGTTTATAGAGATCTATCATAAAAAGTAATAGTCATATAGAACTCTCTTTGGTTTAAAATTGTAGCAAACTTAAAAGAAAAAATGCTGGTTATTCTTTCTGGAATCCTGGAAAATGGCTTTGATTTCAAATTTCGCACTATTTTCTACAAAAGTAAAGTTTATCTGGGAAATCCCGTGTTTATGTTATACATAAAATACATGGAGAAAAAAAAAATTGGACATACAGAACGGATAGACAAAATTCGTTTGACTAATGTGATTAGTAATGTTTATTATCTTCTTTATATTGTTATTAAGTCTGCAACTATTCAGCAAACTAGTGTTCATAATAAAAATTGCTGACTTCCCTGATTAAATAGGCAATTAATGTTTACTGGTCCACAATAAAATTATGTTAAACTTTTTCCAACATATTATATTAAACACGTATTATAACTATCATAATGACGTGAATCGGAAAAATAATATGAACATGAAAATATTTATTTAATAAAAGTTTTAATTTCTGTTCAAATTGACCCCTAAGTAAAAGTTTATAACAGCTGGATGATTCGTATACAGAAAAAAATCCTGATATTTAGTTTTAACGTCATTACCTAAATGATAAGCTACGATACATAATCAACCGATAGGTAATATCTATCAGTATATAAGGTTATAAGAAATATCTCAGTATAATCATTAGATAGATATATTGTACGTGAGTATCAGAGGAGAAGCATAAAATATTTTGTTAGATATATATCCCAAGACACTGTCACGTATAGAACAATGTGAATCGTGTATGCACATATATTATAAGGCAATTTATAGGTCAATCGGAATACACTTTGTTTCGATTCGAACTACTATGTAAGCGTCCTCTGGTCTCGTGTATTTTTTAAATTTATGTCTGCATTTATTTTCAGTTTCTTTATGGCTAAACATAGATTTTATTTTACAAAAAATATAATATAAAATAAGAATACATTTTGTTCAAGGAATATATATTTATAAAAACATTATGAAATAA
>NW_027113424.1:157778-158225 GCF_000696795.3 Halyomorpha halys
ACCGCACCCGGACCATATTCCTTTCATATTATTATTATGTATCAATCTTCTTATATAGCGCACCACTATTCTCACATATTTCAAAATTTACTGTGAATCATTTAAAACCATTTCAAAATTTTATATTACGAAAAATGGCAAAAGGGACACTAAAGAAAATACTTGGTACGTTTTTGAATGTGTAAAACATCTAAAAAATCCCTTATTTTGTCAACTTGTCTCTTCATGATTATCTCTAAGGTGGGCGAAATTGAGTGCTAAATTACAGTTTTGGTGTTAGTTTGATACTCATCATCTAGTTATTGCTTAGAAAATCCTAGAATTGACAAAAAAATGAAATGGTATTACAAAGGCCTACGTAAAAAGCTTTTCAGAAAAATATAATTACATAAAAGAAAATAAAGAATTGCATATAGATTAAAATAATAGAAATTCTATTGTTACGTT
>NW_027113424.1:160235-161364 GCF_000696795.3 Halyomorpha halys
TTATAGGAATGCCTACATTCTTTCATTAATAAAGACTACATGGGGTATTATCTACTTATAAGTCAAATGATTACAATAATGTTGACATAAGTATCTAGGATATAAAAAATACTAAGGAATTTAAAAATTTAACTACACCAAAAAATTACTTGGTAGGGTTGGTAGGATTTCAACAATATGCTGCTCCTGGTTTAGGAAAGCGATATTACCCAAATATTATCTGGGATATCAAAAACTGCAACTTTATAAATATACGTGAAGTCTCAAATACATTGGGTTCAAAAGAGTACTTAATCGAAGGGAGAATATTGGGAAGGTTCACAATCGTACCTCCAAAGTAAATGGAAAAGCTGGAATATCGTTGTCTTCGGTGTCAGACATCGTTGGGTATTTCAGTTCCCCTGAACTCTATAAGAACTAAAATAAAAAAAGTGTTATTATATACATAACTATTACTATATTGACATCTTATTACTACATTGAAAATTATTTTTGGTTCATACTAAGAAAAATTACATTAGGGAAATTTTTTATTTTGCTTGGCATTTTGACAGATTTGTTCTAGCATTGTCACTCTTTCTATACCATTACAAAACCAAGTACCAATTCCAGAAAAAAATACATTTATAGTAACAGTCTTCCTTTAGAAATCGTATTTAATTGCAACACTCAATAAAAGATTTAGTTTGGACTTCATTAGTGCTTCAGACTTTTTGAATAAACGACAAACTGATACTTTTTTTAGACTTTAAAAAAAATATATACATTCATCAGGTCTTTAAAGAACTAACGAGAACTTTCCAACCCCTTTACTGCTGTTAATTACTTCACAGAACAAAGTTGGGAACAAACTTCACTTCTTTTATGGGATTTAATTTCTCTCAAGTCCTTTCCAGTCGACAAATAGATTTACTCATTAGTAACACCCGTGGAGTCTTCAATTTGTGAATGAATAAAGATTGTAACAGGATGACGAATTTCCATTCCTTTCCTTTTTTGACTGACTGAGGAGGTAGTAATATGGATTACTGTTAATAATAAATTATTATTAATAAATATGTTATGAAAAATTACTAATACTCTTATTTTTCTTGGTAATCCCTCAAGTGATTAGAAATACAATGGTTCA
>NW_027113424.1:161414-168780 GCF_000696795.3 Halyomorpha halys
ATAATAAATTATTATTAATAAATATGTTATGAAAAATTACTAATACTCTTATTTTTCTTGGTAATCCCTCAAGTGATTAGAAATACAATGGTTCACAATATTAAACCGTAAATGAATGTTTAACCTATACAGAATATAATTAATCCAAGTTATTCTAGAATATAATAATAAGTTTTGAATACCATTTCGAGGAAATCAATTACAACCAGTGTTGAGCAGATTGGAAGATCAGATAATAAATTATTATTAATAAATATGTTATGAAAAATTACTAATACTCTTATTTTTCTTGGTAGTTCCTCAATTGATTAGAAATACAATGGCTTACAATATTAAACAGTAAAGTAATGTCACCTATACAGAATACCTCCAAGTTATTCTAGAATATAATAATACATTTTGAATACCATTTCAAGGAAATCAATCACAACCCGTGTTGAGCAGATTGGAAAATCAGTGAAGTTAACAGGAATCAGTGGGCTGGAATGGCATATGGCATAGTTCTTCATTGATTTGGAGGATTCCTCTACCATACCTTGCTGTATCATTCATGCTAAATATGTTATATTTAAAATATTTATGTTATTGTCAAAACCACAATTTGATATCTGAATTATACTTAAATTTTAATGTAAAATAAAAGACCATAGTATTTTTTAGGGAAATGTCTATATATTTTTATTAATGTAAGATTATTTTGCAATACAAAGAATTAACACAAATGTAAAGTGTTTGTTTAAAAAAGAGTTCTATTACAGCAGGCTAAACAAATTATTTAAAAAATATTTAACGAAAAAGAGACTACTTTTTAATGTAGGGCTAAAATTCTGAACTTAAATTCATATTTCAAGGTAGTATCTTAGGTCCCATTCTTTATACGGTTTATACAGCTAACATCCCAACCCACTCTAACACAGTCCTAACAACATACGCTGATGACATATACTGTCTCTAAACAACGACCCAATTAATGCATCACAAACACTACAGACACACATAACATCTATTGAAGAATGATGTCAAAACTGGAAAATCAAAATAAATCCTGCCAAATCCCATTAGATCACCTTTACTCTCCGCCGTCCACTAACGCCTGTTGAACAGATTCGATACTTGAGACTCCATCTTGACAAGAGACTTACTTGGAATATACACACAAGACTGAAACGACAAGGAACTGCTCGTAGATTCCGATTGCTACAACACTTACTTGACAAACGCTCTAAACTTCCCATTCACTACAAAAAATTAGTATACACTACGATAATCAGACCAATTTGAACATATAGAATTGAGCTCTGGGGCTCCACCAAGCCATTAAATTCGTCCCGCATCCAATCCTTACAATCCAAAATGCTACGTAAAATCCTTGATGCTCCTTATTACGTCACAAATAAACTCATTCATAAAGACCTTAACATCCCATTTGTTGCAGATTTGGCCCAAAACAGATATGCGTCTTTTTATTCCAAACTCGTTAAGGAGTTCCTCAATGGGTGGTTCCTTCCCAAGATTTTCAAGTGTATATGAAACATACTACATATTTACTTATTGTATTTATTGTTTTGTACAGTTGTAAATTAAATTAAATAAATAAATTTTTAAAAAAATTCATATTACTGAAAATGTTTCAAAAGTCCCACTTAAAATTCCCACCATGACACATTCCTTATATCAACATATGTTACAAATTTCATCACCAGTCAAGAACAATAGCATTATAAAGATATTAGTTTTACGAATTTATGGATGAATATACTAGACATTCTCTCCCATACACCTATGGTCCCAAAAATGATAGTGGTCTTGGAGTCACAGCAATAATAGATAATTTTATAGAGCTAACAACTCTTCCCTCCGGAAGCTATTCATTTGCAACAGAGCTGACAACAATTTATCAGAGGTTAAGTAGCCTATTATGGAACAAACAGAAAAATATCTTATTATTAACTGATTCTACTAGCTCGATGTTACTATTAAAAAAAAGAGAGAAGAAATAAGTTAAAAAAAGAAACGTAAAGCAACAATTAATTTTTTTTTTTCCACTCTTGAAACCCACAGTGGGCGAGGAAAAGAAATATGAGACCCGCTGAATCATGACAACGCCGGGAAATTGCCTCTTTTTTGGTTTTTTAGTTATTTTTATCCTTTCAAACCCTGTGATATTTTTCCAACAATTATAATCTTGACTATTTTTTGTTTGTGATTACGGTATTACCATAGTAAATACCAGTATATCAAATATGGATATCGTGTTTAAATCAAAACTGCTCATTTTATTTCATGAATATTATTTTTGTTTTAAATATAATAGTATATTTTATATCAAATGTAATATTAAAACATTTATAATAGTATATAAATATACGTTTGAAATCAAAATTAATAATTATAAAAAAAAATCTTACTTTTTTAAACTTAAGTATTTTATTTATTACTTATCTTATATTCTAACTAACGTTTTGTTACTGCAACATCCTATATACAGAGTTTCATTTTTATAAATTTATTTATTTAATGTAATTTACAACTGTACAAAATAATAAATACAACAAATAAATATATGGAATATTTTATTTACACTTGAAAATCTTGGGAAGGAACCACCCATCTGTGGTAATTCAAGCATTAATTTAAATTAGAAGGTCCTGTGGCCATCTTCTTTTCAGATGCTTAGGAGGATTATCAGGGATTGCTAAGGATGAGAGATTAAGAACTAATGGGTTAGGATGAAAAGACGCATATCTGTTTTGGGCCAAATCTGCAACGAATGAGATGTTAAGGTCTTTGTGGATGAGTTTATTTGTAACGTAATAAAGAGCATCAAGGATTTTACATAGAATTTTGGATTATAAAGATTGGATACGGGAGGAATTTGATGGTTTGATAGAGTCCCAGAGCTCAATTCCATATGTCGAAATTGGACTGATCATCGTAGTGTATAATAATTTTTTGTAGTGAATAGGAAGTGTAGAGCGTTTGTCAAGTAGGTGTTGTGAGTTTCATATTAAAAAAAATTATTTATATAAACCAATACCTTTCTACTTATTTTTTTTTCAGTTTTATTTAAATTATATATTTTTTGTATATTATTCTATGTTTCGTTTTTCCATCACCTGTCATATTTATTATATAATTTACTATTATATCACGTTGCAGAATATTGACACCAGGACTATAATACTCTTACTATACTTATCGGAACACCTAATTTTCTTATTTGGACTTTGTTTTCCTATTATAACAATTAAATGAAAAAATACATTTATCTTTTTAACTACACAAACCAAAAATTGTAACCTATTTCTAGTTGATATTTAAAATAATTTAGCATTATTTGTTGTATTTATGTATTACTTCAAGGCACTTTTTATGTAAGTTAAGTTGATCTGGTCAGACAATCATCAAAGGAAAGCAGGTAAGCTCATTCAACATTTTTTTCCATGAAAAAATTCCTTACAGAATGTGCGGTCCTCAATAATACCGCTGTGCATTGTTGGAACTTCCTATTCAAGTTCTTAGACCTTTGATGAATTAAGGTTTTTCAAAGAATTCTTTAGGAATTAGTCCATTTCTGGAGACTTCTATTGGTACACCTTTAGCTTTTACCGGTTGGTATAAACGTTTTAATTTCTCCCATAGATCCATATTTTCTTATCTTTTTATTTCCAGATTTTTACAAGTTATCATCGGCAGGAACTATTGTGTCGATACTCTTTACCCTTTTTCAGTCAGCGACAAGTTTAGCCTGTTATGCGGTATATCATGTAAATCACCATATCATGTTCTAGTGTAACTCAGCTTCAGTGTCTTCCTGTTGAAAAAGGAAAAGAAGGGCGGGAAGGGTAAACTCACGAATTTAACTGAAAGACTCCTTTATTGATCCCAGTCCCCCAAAATACATACATTCGATCAGCTGATATCGCAATTAGGCCGTAATCCCCCTCCCCCCAACAGTTTACGAATTATCTTCCTAAACGTATACTGTGCAATATAAAAAAAACAATAAAGAAAAACTAATTACAATAAAATATATACAATAAACAATATACTATAAACATACATAAAACTTGGAAATAAATGAAACGAACTCATCGTATAATATGAAACAGATAAAAAAATTAAAAAAAAGCAATAAATAAATAACTACATTTTGCATAATCGGATCTTTTATGGTGGCGATATTAGGACACTCCAGTTTCTATGTTGTCACTGCCGGAACTTTTAACTGCTTAATATGAACAGTTCACCTTCTCAATTGTCACTATATTAAGTTCATTAAAGACGATTACTCTAAACGAGCCCTCATACTGCATCTCTTTCCCCCTATTAGTCCCTACTTTCTTATAGACCATCGTTCCAATTGTTAACTCGCTTAACATTAAAATTTTGTTGCGCCACTCTACTACTTTTCTCATTGCGAATCCTATCCCTGACTTTGGTCCACAACTTTTGCAAGGCCCTCACATTACTGGATATTTTGTTCTTTTCCAGTAATGTACCGTGGTCCCCCCTCATTTCAAAAAAGTTTGAACGGTGCATTTCTTGTCTGTGCCACTGCTCCTACCTCTGATTTTTCCCTTCACCTGTTGTTTTTGGCATCTGTACTTTATTCCTCCAATTCTAGTATCCCATTTCCCATCACTATTCTTCATTCTAGTTACCCATTCTCGAAAATATCAGAACTAATGATCATCTAATAATCACTGGAAATCCTAATCACTACATGAATTGATGAATTATCCGTTTTAGCTTCCTCCACTTCCTCTTTAGTTTCTGCTACTCCCGAAACTTCTGAATACACACTCTGCCAGAGGCTTTTCCTCCGTACTTGTTAGGCAGTGACCTCCTATGGCTCGCCCTGGTCCGTATTTCTTCTTCGATACATAAATGGACACTGTCTACCAATGTAACCTTCAATACCCATTCGAAACACCTGATACGAGTTGACATTGAGCCACCAGGTGTTCAAAATCACAGTACTCGCGGTACTTCTTATGGTCTTCCGGCCGGTTATGCGATTAAATCTGGACAGGAGTTCTCAAGCGTACAGCCCACTAGACTTTCGCAGTTTCCTAATCTCCCTGAATATTTCGAAAATATTTGTTTTCGGGGCCCCCCTTTTCAACCTGACCTCCAATACACCCCAGGTCGTTTCCTCATCGGCCTGTATTTAGTTAAGGATGCTTCTCTCGCCGCCATAAAAGCCTCTGGATACAAAATATTCAGGCCTTCTGAAGTTGTCGACTCTATTCTTTCAGACAGAGTTCAGGCAGTCGTCTGATTTAAAAAAAGTGATTCAATTTCCCGATTTCTCTGGTGAATCTTTCAAACAACGCCTTCCTCAGTTCCAGATATAGGAATTTCTGGTAGTTGAATCTGGCTTATCACCGCCAAAGGTAGATTTCATAACTGCCAACTATAACACTGGTTTACTCATCATGCTTTAATAAATAATGAAAAATAATAATAATAAAACAGTGCAAAGACGAAGGTGTTCTTTTTTCTTCTTATCCCCATGAGTTCATAGGGTTTGATATATGAGGGAAGGTAACTGGCTGTTGAAAGTACAATGCCCTTTAAATCATTAATTTGAAGCGGAGAGAGCCGGAGGTTAGCCGGTTATTAAGCCTTTAAGACTTGATCTTCTTATTGCAGTGGTGAGCTAGCGTCAGGTGTCTGTCAAGGGTTAAACCTAGATAAACTATGTAGATCTATTCTCGTACCATGCTACACTATAGACGTTAGGGAGAGGACGCTTGTTCTGGTGGAAGGAGAAAATAATACATTCGTTCTTCATGGGACTAACTGTAATATTCAGCTCTTCCAGTTTCTTGGTTATTTCCGTACAAGTCTTCTCCCACTGCCGTAGATCTATCGTTCCATTCATTGAATTACTGTAGATGGTATATCGACGGTATAAGTCGGTAAGACGAAGCGGAGACAGAAAAAGATATATATAAGTATATACAAGATGCATAATGATTCTCAGGACTAAAGGTTTCTTCTATATCTAAAATTGTCAACAATATACATATATAGGTCATATCATCAGCTGATCGAAAAAATTAATAAATATACATATTCGATCAGCTGAACCTCTGTAATCTGCTATAAAATTATTAATTAATTAAGTAATAATTTAATTTTTAAAAACAACGGTAACATAAAATCATTTAACGAAGCGGAAGGATGAGTTCTTGTGATTTAATTAATACATACACTTTTAAAGAATCAAAACATCATGAAGGTTTAATTAGTTATTTTTTAACCTCTATAAAACTATAATGAATACTTAATTCATTTACCGATCGTTCTAACTTTTATGCGGTTTTCACTATGTTAATTATACTGTACATAGTACCTTTTATGAATCTTATAGTGTCATAAAACAGAATGTGTATGTATTACGGTAAGGGGAATGTAATTCGACAAATTGCCGTGCCCTGTTCCACTGTATACTATCTATGTTCCTTAAACTAATATCAGAATAGTTCAGATTCCTGATAAGTCATCTCTCATCAGCTTCAAGGATCCAAAGCAATCTACTCAATCTGCTAGGTGATTGAAAAAATTCAAAGCCTTTTGGGCTCAGATTTTGGACAGCTCGTTATTTGTCATCTTTGTTCAATCTACCTTTTCGTTTAACCATACTTTTTTTTAACCGAAGGAAATAATTTCAGTAGTCTCATATTAATTAATGCATTAGTTTGTGTCCAATATCAACAATTACTTTCACTAATATTAGTATGTGGTTAATTACATATGTTTTAATTTTCAAAGTAGTTCTTTACATGATTGGTGGTCAACTACGTCAAATGCTTTTGAGAAACTCAGGGTGTTGGATTTTGGTAGGCATAATTTTCGGAGTATTTTATGGATTTGGAATCAGGAGAATTGGAGAGTGCTTTTACTGATGATGCTTTTAGGCCTCCTGCATTTGTTAAGTATGTGATCCGTAAACGTTATTAATGTGTACCATTATAAGCCTAAGTAATTGACCGACCTATGGAATTGTTGCACCATTAATTTGTTACACGGTAACTAGCTTTTGAATTATGAACGGTATTCTATCAGTGAATATGATAGCTTGTGTTTTTGGAAAATTATTGTCTATAGCGTACAGTACCAGGGCATAGATTATGTGAGAGTTGGTTATTTGAACTCAGGGTACCTTAAAAGTGTATTTTCTCTTACAATGATTCACAATCGCAATGTTGTCCTTTACGATATATTAAATTTATAGGTAATTAAAAGTAATAATACGTATCGATATTAAGATAATTACAACCCTATGATCATTTCTAAGGAAATTTTTAAACAAATGTGGACCACCATGACTAGGCGTGTAATGGCATATTTAGAC
>NW_027113424.1:168857-171327 GCF_000696795.3 Halyomorpha halys
TATATACAAACAAAAGAATAAACAAAATGAACATAATCAAACTATCTGTATGAAAAATAAATAAATAAAATAACACAATGATAAAATAATATATACAATATTTACATAATCGACCTGATGATCCCTGAGCCCACTCTATCCCCCACGTGTGAGGGGTAGAGCAGAGCTCAAGAGATCCCAGCGCATCCCTTTCGCCGCATCTCTGGTAATGAGCCAGTGGAGGCTGAGCAAGTGAAGTGCGCTAAAGCCGCAAACACTCAACTTGAGTGAAATGTGACCATTAATAATAATATAAATCGTATGCATATTATTGTTTTTGGACCGCGATTTAATTTTACTATACATTTTTTATTTGTTTAAAAAACTGGGTGAAATACATTGAATAGATACATTGCATTGAAATGCAGTTAGATGGTGAACCTCTACGATATGTATCGAAATAGTACAGAAATCGCCCTTAACAAAATAAAATATTTGTCTAAATTGTGACATGATCATAAATATGATTTGTAGAGGTGTAAGTAAAAGAATTTTTTTAATTAATTATTAAAATAATATTATAAGGCAATGAGTATTCGTGTATTTTTAAATTTTGTTATCAATTTCAAATAACTATATGTCCCCTGGCATAAATCGTACAGAGCTGTGCACAATATTTTTCATGCAGCTGATAGTTTTCAGGTTATGGAACATAAAATAAAAAATTTACGAATGTTTTAGGGTTTTTTCTTGAATCAATAACTGAACAGTGGGCCATATGTAAGAGCTAGTTAGATAAAATTAGTTTATTACCATTTCTCATATTACTGAAACTGCTTATTTAAAGAAAAAAATGTTTTGAAAAATCTAGAACTATTAGATGTTAGTCTTACCCTTTGAGGGTTAAATAGGACCTATGGTACTTTAACCTCATATTTAAAAAAAGGTGTTTTATGCTGGTTCTTGTGGAAAACTGTTTACTTGTTAATGGTTTACAAATATTGGAATTGATTATATCTGCTAATAGGCAATATTAAAAAATATATAGTAATCGTATTTACATTTAACATTACTGGCAGGCGCTAAAGAAAGACTTTGTAGTGAATATCAGATTTTTTTTAAGGTAATTTTAGTTTTATATTTCATGAATTACATACCATTATGTATTTCATGTTTCCTGATAAAAATGGTTATCACCTAACACCGATTTGACCTATTAAATTTCAATTATAACAAAATTGAATTATGATATTTTTATATTGAATAATATTTTATAAACATTATAAATTTTTATATTGAAAAAAAACTTTTTTTATAAGGGAAGTTATTTTGTAGTAAGAACGTTGAGAATTTATTTTAACAGCCAGGGATCTAGAATCTGTAGAATGTTGAATAATACCAGATCTATTTTAAGAATTTAATAACTTGGCTGGAAGACCCTTTATTTCTTCTCTGCATATAAAGAGCCAAGAGTTGTGGGATTGCATGATGGCCGGCGTATTATTGGAGATTCCTTATTCCAAATAACTCACTCGCATCTCACTTTGCATAAATGGAATGCAACAATACTATCGAACTGTAATCAAACCACAGTTTTTAATCAAAATACACCTTTGACGAACTACAACTCGAAAAGTATTCACCCAATAAAATGTATCTATATTAAACTCTATGGTCTTTGCTGGACTTCCGCTCCCTTTTGATTCTTCACGATAAATGAAAATTCTGGGCTAATCAGTTTAAAATTAAGTGCCAAAGGTCGTTCGACAATGATTATTGACACTAGTTATTAAGGTTCGGTAATTTTGTTTAAAAATAACGATTAAAGATATGTTTCTTATAACCATTTATTTATGGAGACAGAGATAAAATTATCAATGTGTTGTCATCATTGTATCATTTGTATCTAAACAAAAAAATAAAATAGCAAACAAATAGTAGACTTAGTTTTAGATTATTATTTTTTAAAACAATCCTTTGTAATCGATAAAGAAAAAAAAAGATTATTTATTACGAATTTTTCGAAAATTACCTCTTCAATTTTCAATTAATATTTGTTATCATTTGGTAAGAAAACAGATTTTTTAAGGCATAATCTGCAGGAGGGACAACAAAGTAAACTCTACTTTCAGATTGTTCTGACCAGACGATAATTTATGATATTAAAGACATTATATGGTGCAACTTGATAAAAAATAATATTACTGTACTCCTCTTTTTCTTGGCTGTTCCAACGAGACGATGATATATGACAATGAGAGACACTATGTGGTACTAATCAATAAAAAATAATGTTATCATACCCTTAAACCAATCAGAACCACACATGTGAAATCGTTTTTCTGTGTGTGTGTGTGTGTGTGTGTATGTGAACAGCCTAGTTCAAAATCGAAAGAAACTGAACTTGTTTATTTAAGATAGTTCAACACCGGGGATATAACTGAGATTATTTAGCTTAAATCTACTGACTGGAAGAACAACGTTATGTAAA
>NW_027113424.1:171377-178928 GCF_000696795.3 Halyomorpha halys
TTTCACGATTTTCTCATAAACGATTCAAACAATTTTTATTAAACACTATATTGCTATGTACTGTCTCGGGATTTAGTCGGGATGCAAGGATAATCGCTGAAGTTAATTATCCAAAAATAAGTTAATTAATTAATTTATATTGAGTCCTGCAAAACTCTTATTATAATTGGATTCTTTTCCAAAGCTTTGTTACCAATTAAATACCTTTATTTTTATAAAACATCGTTACCGTTATTATATTATATAGTAAGGGGTGGTATTGTGTAATATCATAGTAAATAAACTACCTAAGGGAATTTAGTATTTATTTACATTTTATTGATAAATTATGTTATTAAAATTATTGAATTGATTCAGATAAATAGTTGCCATAAAATATGATTATTACATTATTACTTATTGCCTAATATATACTTAAAGCTGCTGATTTGAATGATTCATGCGGTGGGATGTAGTAGTGTAGGTGTTCTCTTGTTCATAAGGGATGGGGTCTAGGTCTCATAGCTGTTCTTAGGACTTCGTCTGGTCAAAGTGCATCTTGCCCTCTCTTCGGTCTTCTTACTTATAATAATAATGTGTACCTCTACCGTTTCTGTCTCTTCTTCTTCAATCAATTCTCTTTACTTCTGGTCCCACTTGTTTCAAAAAGGGGTGCCGCCTTTTGGGAATTTCATTTCCTCATTGGCTATTATCAGTCACGCCCAAGAAAAATACGTTACAAGGGATGGTACATTTAGAAAAGTATTTGGTGCAAGTATTGCTTATAATTGACCTGCCCACCTACAAAGCCAGCAGGCAATTCCTGCTTTTAATAGATTTCCTCAGGACCCTCTCACCTGTCCATTAACCACCTACAAAATGACCTTTGTTGACAGGCACATATTGGGTACAAGACATGAACATGACAAGACATATGGCAAAGACCCCTATAATATTAATAATTGCTAATAATAATAGATATCAATATAATTTTTTTTATTTATTTATTTAATGTAATTTACAACTGTACAAAATAATACAGTAAGTAAATATGTTGTATGTTTAATATACACTTGAAAATCTTGGGAAGGAACCACCCATTGATACACACCAAACATTAATTTAAATTAGAAGGTCCCGTGGCCATCTTCTTATCAGACACCTCGGAGGATTATCAGGGATTGTTAGGGATGAAAGATTAAGAATTAATGGGTTAGGAAGGTTAAGGAGTTTGGAATGAAAAGACGCATATCTGTTTTGGGCCAAATCTGCAACGTATGGGATGTTAAGGTCTTTGTGAATGAGTTTATTTTTAACGTAATAAGGAGCATCAAGGATTTTACGTAGGATTTTGGATTGTAAGGATTGGATGTGGGAGGAATCAATATAAAATTAAATGCCCTTTAATACCAGCTCATTGAAATAGTCAGGCAGGGCTGGAATACCGGATTTTCAATATTCATTCCCCTAAAATACCTTTAATTATCTTGATTTGAACTAATTAACAATCTCCTGTTGTTAGAAGTAATAAAAATTAATTAAATGATTAAATAAAGGAGTTTATTTTTTTTCATGTTAACATGGCTGTTATCACAAGAGTTAGATTTTATATTCACTTGCTTATTATATGAAATGATTAATTTTTACGAAAATGAATGTGTCATGTGAAATTCTTGTGATGAGAGGATCAGTTTTTTTTTTTTTTTTTTTATATACATAACTTGATTTATTTCTGTTTTTATGTATCATACAAACTTGTTTAATTGGTCATATTTTTTTTTTTAAATTTCACTATTGGTTGAGCAGACAAGATTCAACGGTAATATTATACGGCTTAACAGGTTAATGTATTTTTTATTCTATTTTTCACCGAGTTGTACTATAAATCAAAAAGTTGTACTTAGTAAATAAAAAAATAATAAAAATTCCTTGGAGGTTGAAGATAAGAAAGAAACCACCTGTAAACATGTTAGCGTAGCGTTCATTGTTGCTTTTCTCTTCTCCACACTATGCGGTCTTCTATTGAACTGAGAGTGTTTGTATTCGTTGTTGTTCCATCACACTCATTGTTATTCCTTTGTATGGCTACTTTAATTGGTAGACCTAATTAGATTAAGCCTATTCTACATCTTCCAAGATGTCATCAACTTTATTAAAAAAAGATAAACAAAAACAGTAATATGTTTGCTAAAAGCTGGAGGAAAAATGTCAGTTATTTCAACCGATTTTTTATTAATGAAAACTATGTATGACAATTAGTCAAAATTGATGTGTCTGCCAAGTATAGTAGAGAGACATAAAAAATTGGGGCTGTTTTAAAACATGAGAACAAAAATAGTTTTTCACTCGGAGCTCAATATGTTTAATACTACCTACTACAATAGGAAACCTAATAAAACGTCATTAAAGAATAGTAAATGTTCCAAAATATGGTTCATAATAGAGATTTTTACGATTAATAGTTGCCGAGATATGCTTCTTCAAAAAGCAACATTTCATAACTGCTAATTTACACTATAAATTTTAAAGCCTTTTACCATTTCTTTAAAAAATTTTCAAACGATTTTGATTGAACACGTTATATCAATGTAAAATAAGGTAGTCTATAATAACAATTAGATCTTGTCCTAATTGAAATAGTCTGACAAGGCTAAAATACTGAGTTAAAAAAAATACTTACTCTCTAATCTATGTTTAACTATTTACTACTACCTTATTCCATGGATTTTACATTTTTTTTTTAAATAAAATTTTTGTTTTAACTATTGCTCTACTCTATAAAATGCAATTTTCTACTTGATTTAGGGAATAATTAAATTGAAAGATTAAAATTACTAAGACAATTTAGTAGAAAAGATTAATATTTAAGATAGTGAAAAAGAAAGGAAGTTCTGTAAAGAAAATCAAAATATTGAGAAAAAAATATATATATATATTTTTTTTCGGTTGGCACTTTAGACATAGGAGATCATTGCCGCGCTCTATGGTCCTGTAGGATCACATACACGGTGAAGTTTACAGGGTAGGATCACCAGTCCTAAGCCCTATTTGTGAGTTGTCTCCAGTAGACTGACGAGACTCGCAAACCCGTGGGACGCGTATGTGGGCGAAGCGTGGTCTGGCGGTCACCCATTAAAGTGCTTACCATGCTGGATGCTCTGTCAAACTTGACTATCTTTTGGAAGGGTATTAGTCCATACGGGCACATATATATTTGTACATTTATCTTTGAATATACATCGCCATAAATCTTTGCTTCAGTAAACAAGCCCTAATGATTTTTATCAAACTTCCTTTAATCAAGTTGGGTCTTGTCCTCAATAACTCGGGCAGGCGAGACTTAAATGAGCTATTTCTTATAAAAAAGACTTTCTTTAACATACCTATAATTTTGAATTATCTGAAATAATTTACCATAATTCATTTTTAGCAACATTACCTGGATAAATATATAATAAGAAATAATTAACATATGGATAAAATAAATTTCTGTTTGTTATTATATAAGTCAAATTTAACAAGGTCTCAACTGGAATATATAATAGCAGAAATATTGCCGTTTCAAATCATAAAGAAATTGCCGTTTTAAAACGTTAAAGGGTTTAGTAAATCTCAAATTAGGATGTATATGATTTGCATATTTTTTTTTTTTTTATTGAGTTCAAAAGTTCTCTGTGCTTCGTATTCAACTGATTAAATAGATTTTGGAAACAAATATTGAGGGAATGTATGAAAATAAATAAAGTAATGAAATATTTCTTTGGTAAAGAAAAGAAATACAATGATTTCGTTATATATTGGTTATTTACTGTTACTTATTAAAGGAACCAAAATCTAATAAAATTCATTTCTGTATGTTAATATGTTGATTACGACTGATATGTTTCCTTAAGCGTTTTTAAGCAACATATAAGTCAACTTTTAAACATGGCGTTTAGTAGAAACGGCGTTTTCGTGTAATGAACTTGCAAAGCTTGGATAGATAACCATGTTATGCCAAGCAAAGTGAATTAAGCAACCCTAAATAATACCTCTTAAAGCCCCAAACAAGATTGCCCCCAAAATGGCTTACTTGCTATTCATAGCTTGCACTAATATAACCACAAAGTGGTTGATGTCGGGGATCTGCCCGTATTAGAAATGCCAATGAAATAGCCTGAGAATATCCTAAAATCTCAATATTGTTCTACGAAAACAGTTCTGCGGGAATTCACTGTCTACCGTCAGTTTTGGCGAGGGAGATGAAAAATCTAAAATAATCTTATTCGTTAAAAATATTTATCGGTATTAAACAGATTAAAACAGAGGATATTAATTTTTTGTATCCACTCATAACTATGATTAAACAATATTAATCATAACTATGATTAAACCCGTTGATGCTTATCAGTAATGTTGTTAAATTATAAAATATTTTATCTTACTCCTTTCTGGATGTTCTAATTGCAAATCATAACTAGAGATACGATTTTCGTAAGCGCAAAATCTGCAAAAACGTTTAGTGAAAATTCAAAATGTGTATAAATGTATATTTTTATATATAATTGTATAAGTACATATTTTTTAATTTATAATATAAAAACTAAACAGATTAGCCAGCCTTGTTTGAATCAATGTTAACTAGCAATGAATTAATTAATACTCACAACGAAAACTGAAATAAGAAGTTACTCCTGCTAAAAAGTGAGATAGAATAATGAAGGGCAAGATGCGAAGTGGAATCCAAGTTAAAACAGCTACAAAGATTTTTTGTTGACAATTTCAAAAGCTTATCCTAGAGAGTTGTTACCTAAGATCATTTATTAATACAATTTCAAGAATATTTGTCATTTGAGATTCCTATTCCATTTTTTTTTTTATGCTGAACTCCATGAAAGGTCATTCTATGCCTTACCTTATATTTTGCTTTTCTCTAAATTATAACACCTCTTCCAATGTCTCTTCCACCTAAATGCTTTACTCCTACTGAAGTATATAGATCATATAAATGCCTAAAAAGAATGCTTCAGGTTACGAACTTATCACTACTGAGATACTTCGGAAAAAAAACAGAAAAGCTTTAGTATTCCTCAAAACCCTATACAACGCTATGTTACGGACAAATAAATTCCTTATACAGTGTAAACGATTCCTAATTTTAATGATACATAAATCTAACAAAGACAAACATAGCCCCGATGCCTATAGAGCTATTAATCTTCTTCCAGTCTGCTTCAAAATTTTTGATAAATTATTACGTAAACTTATTCTTAACATATTGTCTGACCAAAACATATTACCCGATCTCCAATTTGGATTTCGCACATTACATTCCTCAACAAAACAACTACGTAGAATTCATCTCATCTGCTCTTGAATTGAAAAAAAATACGCTTCTGGAGAATTTTTGGATGTGACTGACGTTTGACAGGGTATGGCACCAAGGGCTTCTTTTTAAAATGAAGCAAAGTTTCTCAAGCACCTATTATTAAGTTCTACAAACATTTCTTCTATACCAGTTCTTTTCTTCCCGACAAAGCTCTGCGAACTCATCAATGAGACTAATATCTGCAGAAGTCCCTCAAGGTTCTATCCTGGCTCCAATTCTATACTTAATATTTACATATGACTTACCGACAATTGACAACATACTAACTGCAACGTATATGGCGACGGCACTGCTATCACCATGAGAAACACAGACCCTTTACAGCACTACAACATAGTCTAAACAATACGCAGACCTGGGGTATTCAATGAAAAATTAGGATTAATAACGACAAATCACATTTACTCTACGACACACACACAAAAAAAAACCCTTCAGTTTACATATACAATTACCCTATACCACAAACAAACACTGTAACTTATTTAGAACTTACCTATGACAGAAAGTTGACATGGGACCCACCCGTCAAGACAAAACGTAAAACGTTAAAATTCCGACTGAGACAATTATATTCCATACTTCACTGACGTTCTTAATTAACTCTCAGACAGAAACTTAGCGTTTATAATTACTTAATAAAACCCATATGGACCTCTGCCAAATTTATGGACCCCCTGAAAAGACACAGATTAAAAAAAAAATTTTCAATCGCAATTTTTAAGACTGACAACAAACTCACCACTCTACGTTTCCAGCGAGATCATTCACACCGTCCTACGCATTCCGACTGTAACGAACCACATTCTAATGATTTACAAACGGTTTCACGTGACACTACATGGTCATTTCAGTAAATTTTTACGACAGATAGCAACAAATGACATCCCTCAAGTAACTCGGTGTGGGCTCAAGAGG
This sequence comes from Halyomorpha halys, assembly GCF_000696795.3. Classification (NCBI taxonomy): domain Eukaryota; kingdom Metazoa; phylum Arthropoda; class Insecta; order Hemiptera; family Pentatomidae; genus Halyomorpha; species Halyomorpha halys. Next base: position 177,643 of record NW_027113424.1, read on the forward strand.
CGTTGGATGAACTCCAATGTGCAATAAAATAATGTGCTTGAACAGAGGATGCAAAACGGCTGTTGTTTCCCTCATGTCAACCCATGCCATGCCTGAATAGTACAACTGTTGTGCTGGTTAATTTACAGGTGCTAATAAAAATTTGTAAAGATAATATATATTCATATGCTACAAAAAATAATGCAATTATTATTATGCAGAAATGAGGAAAACGTATAATATTAAATTGTAATATACAATTCTATAGCTTAGTATACATAGATTAATATAACTCATGAATCGGTAAGATAATAGGTTTAAGAAATGTTACAGAACAGAATAAAGCCCAGTCTCTACTTATAATTTTTTACAGTTACTGGGAAAGGATTAATCTTGGGTAAATGGGAAGATTGGGTTAATATTCATTTCCTGCAGACCCTGGTAATTACCATACTAAAAAAAAAGTAATGGCCAAGATAGGGAGTAATCGAGATTATATCATGAATCATATAACTGAATGTTTATTGATAGCTTCGTGGCTTCTGATTGATCATGAATCACAGGGATATTATTGAAACAAAGGTTTTTTCCCTTTATAACTAGGATACTGAACGTTAATTATGTAAACATAGGCGTGTTTATTACAAATAAACATACATTTTACAACAAAGACTGTTAGGAATAGATATTTATTTGAAAAAGTATTACTAAAATTTTACATTGCTTCATTAAAAGTATGTTCTGATATCTTAACAAGAAAATACATTAACATTTTACATTACTTCATTAAAAGTATGTTCTGATATTTTAACCAGAAAATACATATTACATTTTACATTACTTCATTAAAAGTATGTTCTTATGTCTTAATCAGAACATACTTTTGGTGGGGGATGAAGAATACCATCCAAGAGACCATCGGGAGTTGTGAAATTTGCCTTAGTACAAAGTATGATCGATGTCCACCCCGCGCGAGGCAAGGAGAAACACCGACTGCGGCAGTACAGCTTAGCGATCTTCAAGTAGATTCCTTCACATGTAGTGGAGGACGGTTCACATTGAACAATTGAAACTACCCGGAGCTGGGTTATCTCAGGGGCAATAAATTGTGTATAATTATTTTTCATTATGTATATATATTATTGTGTTTTGTTTAGTTTTTCTATTATTTTTATGTCACTTTAAATCTTTTTGAAAGTTATTAATTGTAAGGAGTTGTATTTTTATCTTATTATTATTTGTTTTATTTTCCTATTCTGATTTAGTAAGTGTTGTTTACATTAGCGTTACATAACACCAAACCTGAT
>NW_027113424.1:179417-184553 GCF_000696795.3 Halyomorpha halys
ACATGGCCTAATTTCATGTTACGAAGTCTCTATTAAGTAGTGCCAACTAAGTAGCTTTTATCAAAAGGTAAACAGCAACTTCATTTTCCGCTTTCCTTTAAGATGGCCTCAGCTAAGTCCCTTTCATTGGAAGCGTGCTTCTAGAGCCCCGGGTAGCAAGGCGCCGACTACTTCCCTAACGAGCCTTGTTAGTGACCATTCAAGAAGGTAGCAATCCTATAGCCACGGCGACAAGGGAGGGCTTCCGTTTTGAACAAGTCATTACAACTTTAAAGTTACAAAGAGAGAACTTCTATTGGTTTAAATTCTACTAAGATATTTAAGCTTAATCAATTCATCAAGCTACATAACTATACTTCAAAGAGAGAGAAATACATTATTCATCTATGCTGCCTAAATACATCAGGTTGCTATATCACACAGCATACTAATCAATCCTTAATCGGACATATATAAATTACATATAATTACATGGTATAATTAAATAGAATGAAAACAATTTTTTCCTATAGTTTCCTTTTACAATCAATTTCAGTCTATACACCAAATACAAATATTTCAATTTATTCATTTTTTCTTTCTCTTTTCTGTTCCTTCAATTATACCATTTCTCAATTTTTAATTCACCCGATCAACAAATCCACTCTCCCGAATTTACCCTCCAAGATCCTCTCCAGTAAAAAAAAAAAAAAAAAAACTTGTCACATCGATACGCCTATAAATAGCGTTGTCACAAAATATAATTTTTTTCAAATCTATTTTGGTGACGTCATTTATAGTTGTAAGTAACCACTGCGTCATCTTTGCGATTCAAGTATTGTAAAAGTTATCCCAGAAATATAAATTTTCATGTTGCCCACAACAAATAACATTCAGTAATAATGACGTCTAAATAAAGTATTATCTTCAACGAGAATTATCTCCCAGTATCTTTTCATAGAATCACAAACTCAAATATTACATACACTTCGTCAAACAGTATTTAATTTAGTACTAAAAATAACTATGAAGGACTCCTCATTTTTCACTCTTAAATATGCATATAACTTTGGTGAAGTTTAAAAGATTAATTCTTAGATACTATTTGTGATAATACCTCAACGAAACTATTTATCTGAATAAATAATTTCTGAGAAAGTCTCAATACAAATATAATTTTCAAAATTGTATTTAAAATTAATATCATTATAACGGTGAAAAAGTTAAATGAATGAAATGGTATTTGAATTTAGAAATTCACGGAGAGATCGTAACTGAGTCAGCATATTGCCTCTTATTCCCTAAGCTTTCACCTCAGCTTTGACCTAGAGTTAAGATTTGTTTTGCTTTCTGAGAAACAGTCTCTTATTGCACAGAATATTAAAACTTAATTTAAAAAAAAAATGTAATTTATTTTGTATATATAATTTAACTGGCTATATAAATATTGAATGTTTTTACTAATTATTGGATTAATAATATGATAGATTTAGTCTTTGCTAATGTAGGACTAATAAGTAGTAAGGAATATCTATTTATTTATAATTTATATCGTTATGAATTATAACTATATTAAATATATAATTATAATTACTAAAAAATAAATAATGGGATAAAAATCCACTCATTTATATTACGATTTTATACAGAGGAATAGGTGTTTATAACAAGATTTAATTTTTAATCTTATTTCTTTACGATTCAATATGGTTTTTGATGAAATCGTTTAACTATTGATAAATTTTTTCATTACGGCAAATATTGCAGAAAAAATTGGAATACAACGGGGTAGTTCATCAGCTTTATATAGATTTCCAAAAAGGCTTACGATTCTATTGACTGCCAGAAGCTGTATAATATTCTGATTAAAACGTATAATAAAGTACGAATCGGTAATCATTATCCTGACAAATTCCAGGTCCGGTCAGGTTTAAAACAAGGTGATTCTTTATCACCTATCTTATTTAATCTAGCACTAGAATACGTCATTAAAAGTGTGCTAAATACCGAAAAGAGTATCACTTTGGGTGGTATAGTACCGGTGCTTGGGTATGCAGATGATTTGGTATTATTGGGGGATGACAAAGAATCTATAGAACTAAATACACGCGAATAAACTCCAGCAAGGAACTGGGTCTTGAAATAAATACGGATAAAAAAAAAATAAATGGTTAGTAGTAGAAATGCAAGCAATTCGGTGATATAGATATAGGAGGAAATACGTTTGAACAGGTAGATAGGTTTAAGTATTTAGGTTCTATAGTAACTAGAAAAAACTAAATTGATGAGGTAATAAAAGCTAGGTTGAAGGCGGGAAATGCTTGTTATTTTTCAATTTCGAAACTGCTTAGTTCCCGCCTTCTATCGAAAAACTTAGAAGAGATAGAATTTACAAAACCATTATCCGTTCCAGTGTTCTTTAAGGATGTGAGACGTGGCCTCTTACACTAAGGGATGAACAGTGTCTTAAGGTTTTCGAAAATAAAGTATTAATATTAATATAAAGTACGGAAAATATTCGGACCAAAAAAAGGATGAATTAACAGGAGAATTTAGAAGATTACACAACACTGAATTAAGGGACCTACACCGGTAAATATAATTCAAGCTATAACATTGCGGCGTGTAAGATGGGGATGTAAAGTTGTGGGGCTTAGTAACGAGCGGATCCCTAAAATGTTAATAAACACTGAATCAACTGGTAAACGTCTGAAGGTTAGACCGAAACGCAGATGGGTGGATTGCGTTAAAATTGATTTAGTGGAATTTTCTAAAAATTGTATATTGCTAAAAGATACGTACAGAAATGCACCGATATTTTTAATTGACTAAGTGGGTCTTTTTGCCCTTAACTTTTACCAAAAAAAAAAAAATAATAAATCCATAGTAAATAATCTAAAATTTAATTGACATTTGTAGTAATAATGGTCTTCAGTCTGAAGACAGGTGTTAACTTATTAATAAAGGTAATTTAAAAAAATAAATATATAATCCCTATAACAGTGAAACATTAAAATTATTTCGCCCCTTCAATAAGCGTAAATACAATACCGCAGTTTTCAGTAGAACAGGGGGCCTGATGGGCGTAAGAATGAAGGCGCTATAGTTATTCAATTCACAGGAAAATAAAAATGAATTTTAATAGTTTGTTTTGTTCTATATATAAATTCATCACTGTTATATTAAGAAGTTCCAATTAAAAATTATTAAACTATAAAGTAAAATAACAGCAGGCATGGGAATAGATAGAACTGTATAGTTTGGTGGGTTTATCATTGCTATTTCCTGAATTAGCTATATAGGTCATAATACACTTTTGTATTTTGTAGTATTTATATATGTATTATACAAGTGTAATTATATGTACTGTATAATACATTCTATGTACTCACTATGTATTAGACAATGTAAAGTAAAGAGACATAGTCTTGGTCAACAGTCAATAGGAGTGTCAGTATGAAAAGCTTTGTGATATGCCAAAGTATTTATGGTCATTTATTTGTATCTACTATTCTCAATATAGGTATTGCGACCTCACCCTGTTATCGAAACTAGATGACGTGGTTCATGGTTTGTTATTTTATTAATTGTTTTTAATTTTCTTGGTGGACTTCCATTCCACATGGATTGCCGACTTGATATTTTATTTTTCACAAGATGACTTTCTTCTTGGGTAAACTTCAAACATAGTTATTCATCACATTCCAGTTGGGTAATCGTTTAATTAATAAACTCAAACTGATTTAGGTTTAGAATCAATATAGAAAAACGTATTGTTTTAATCTTAATTTTAAATTAATAAATTTCTTTTAATTATTGAATACTAAAATGGATGATGATTAAAAAAAATCATTTTAGATTATTTTTAGACTTTATGTTTGAGCAAAAAGTATTTTTAAATATTTTCAGTTCATTATTTCGGCCTCTCAACGAGCTCCTTTCAAATTCAAATCATCTCTCTTAAAGACCTAAACAGAAATGAAATCGTATTAGTAATTACGACTACGAAGTATTTTATTTCCTCAGAGAAATGTCTACTTTCTTTTTCTGCCTGAAAAGGGTTGGGGCACTGATAATAGATTGAAAGGATGGGGTGAGAATGGAAGCGATGATAGATTGCCACCAGGAAAGAGGATGGATCATCGAAATAAAAATATATATAGAACCAGTCAAGGGAGGGTAAGAAGAGATAAAACGCACTCACAAAACGCAATTTCGATATAATTTGTTAATTCTTAAAGTTCATTCAATTAATAAAAAGGAAGAGACTCACTAGAGAATGTGTAATGGATGAAATATATGACCTCCAAGTTTCACCCATTATATATTCCCTATTGTGTTTCTATTCGAGTATAAAAACAGTCGATAACATTCAAAAAACTAGATAGCAAATAATCTGAAAATACATGTTCGTTTAGTATAAGGGCGTTATCGAGTCTGTTTGGTGTATAACATCATTTGTCCATTAAAGATAATTTCTCAATTAGCTGAATCCAATTTTCATTGATGTTCGTAGATGAGAGATCACTAAATGATGGATCAATACTGTTACAGTACAGAGAACTCAGTTGACCAGTTGAATACAATGAAGTACACAAACAATGAAGTTATGCAGGTAATATATTTAGCTGCTCATGTATTACAAATTAATGGTGTTCTGGAAAGAAAAATAGAACAACATAAACGTTTCATCCGCTTTAGCACTCATTTATTTGCCCTCAATACTAATAATAGAAGAGCCCATGAGCAGAAAAAAGGCAGTTATCTCACCCCAACTTTTGAATACTTTAATGAAAACTATGTATAATTACTAGTCAAAATTGATGAGTCTGCCAAGTATAGGTAGGGGAAATAGAAAATGGTGGCTGTTTCAAAGCAATAAAAAAACAACTAATTTTTCATTCGGAACTCTATATCTTAAAAAGTAGGAACAACACAAGAAAACCTACGAGAACGTCATTTAGAGTAAATTTGCTAAAATATGAGCCCTAATAGAGTTGTTTATGTCAATTAGTTTTCGAGAAAAGCAACATTTTATAAAAATGTTGTATAGGACGTTCTGAAAGATCAGTAGTTAGTGAATTTATTTTGAAAAATGTATATCTCAAAAACCATTTGACGTACAGATATCTATTAGCACTCAAATTAAAGCTAGTT
>NW_027113424.1:184965-187881 GCF_000696795.3 Halyomorpha halys
CTTTTATCTAGTATAATTTCAAGATATCGCACTGTGTCGGATCTGGTTAAAAGAATATTATTAATAGTAACAGGTGGACAGAAGCTGCGGGGAAGGGTAAATGTCAGATAGGTGCACTTTGATTCATTTACTTTTATTCGGTATTGGTTGCACCATTGCTCTATCCGGGTGAGGTGTATTTTGATATTGGATGAGGCTGTTACAGGATCAGGATGGGAGAATATAGTTGATGTATCATCGGCAAATGTTGCCAAAAAACGTATCGGGATTGATAGGAATGTCGGTAGTGTAGAGGATGTAGAGGACAGGACCCAAGACACTGCCTTGGGGGACTCCTGCCTTGACCGGATAGATATTTGAGTACTCAGAACTACTATGAGCTATAAAGAATCGATCTGAGGAGGATAAGGTATAAGGTTTGTGGTAATATGGACTTGACCTTGAAAAGCAATGCCACCATATCAAATCCGGTTGAAGACTTTTTCAAAAGTATTTTTTCATTGATAAGAATATTTGAAGATTTTTGATTATTAGTTTTGAAACTAAAGGGCATGACAAATACTTAGTACTAGGGTACTTTTTCAATCAAAGTACTAATTTAGGAAAAAAGTTATATTTAATATCTTTATTTTCTTTAGAACTTACGGATTTTGAAGAAATACCTTGAAAACTGTAGGAAACTTGGATAATTTTACCATTCTTGAGAATAGACTATATAAATCATGATTATAATCAATAAAAAAGAGATCATAACACCAAAAATAATTAATATGGAATTTTACCATCCCCCTTCCCGCTCATAATCAGCCCAGGGCTTATTTTACTTTTAAAACATTCAATAATAATAATAATAATAATAATAATAATAATAATAATAATAAGGGTGGATTGCGTTAAAATTGATTTAGTGGAATTTTCTAAAAATTGTATATTGCTAAAAGATACGTACAGAAATGCACCGATATTTTTAATTGACTAAGTGGGTCTTTTTGCCCTTAACTTTTACCAAAAAAAAAAAAATAATAAATCCATAGTAAATAATCTAAAATTTAATTGACATTTGTAGTAATAATGGTCTTCAGTCTGAAGACAGGTGTTAACTTATTAATAAAGGTAATTTAAAAAAATAAATATATAATCCCTATAACAGTGAAACATTAAAATTATTTCGCCCCTTCAATAAGCGTAAATACAATACCGCAGTTTTCAGTAGAACAGGGGGCCTGATGGGCGTAAGAATGAAGGCGCTATAGTTATTCAATTCACAGGAAAATAAAAATGAATTTTAATAGTTTGTTTTGTTCTATATATAAATTCATCACTGTTATATTAAGAAGTTCCAATTAAAAATTATTAAACTATAAAGTAAAATAACAGCAGGCATGGGAATAGATAGAACTGTATAGTTTGGTGGGTTTATCATTGCTATTTCCTGAATTAGCTATATAGGTCATAATACACTTTTGTATTTTGTAGTATTTATATATGTATTATACAAGTGTAATTATATGTACTGTATAATACATTCTATGTACTCACTATGTATTAGACAATGTAAAGTAAAGAGACATAGTCTTGGTCAACAGTCAATAGGAGTGTCAGTATGAAAAGCTTTGTGATATGCCAAAGTATTTATGGTCATTTATTTGTATCTACTATTCTCAATATAGGTATTGCGACCTCACCCTGTTATCGAAACTAGATGACGTGGTTCATGGTTTGTTATTTTATTAATTGTTTTTAATTTTCTTGGTGGACTTCCATTCCACATGGATTGCCGACTTGATATTTTATTTTTCACAAGATGACTTTCTTCTTGGGTAAACTTCAAACATAGTTATTCATCACATTCCAGTTGGGTAATCGTTTAATTAATAAACTCAAACTGATTTAGGTTTAGAATCAATATAGAAAAACGTATTGTTTTAATCTTAATTTTAAATTAATAAATTTCTTTTAATTATTGAATACTAAAATGGATGATGATTAAAAAAAATCATTTTAGATTATTTTTAGACTTTATGTTTGAGCAAAAAGTATTTTTAAATATTTTCAGTTCATTATTTCGGCCTCTCAACGAGCTCCTTTCAAATTCAAATCATCTCTCTTAAAGACCTAAACAGAAATGAAATCGTATTAGTAATTACGACTACGAAGTATTTTATTTCCTCAGAGAAATGTCTACTTTCTTTTTCTGCCTGAAAAGGGTTGGGGCACTGATAATAGATTGAAAGGATGGGGTGAGAATGGAAGCGATGATAGATTGCCACCAGGAAAGAGGATGGATCATCGAAATAAAAATATATATAGAACCAGTCAAGGGAGGGTAAGAAGAGATAAAACGCACTCACAAAACGCAATTTCGATATAATTTGTTAATTCTTAAAGTTCATTCAATTAATAAAAAGGAAGAGACTCACTAGAGAATGTGTAATGGATGAAATATATGACCTCCAAGTTTCACCCATTATATATTCCCTATTGTGTTTCTATTCGAGTATAAAAACAGTCGATAACATTCAAAAAACTAGATAGCAAATAATCTGAAAATACATGTTCGTTTAGTATAAGGGCGTTATCGAGTCTGTTTGGTGTATAACATCATTTGTCCATTAAAGATAATTTCTCAATTAGCTGAATCCAATTTTCATTGATGTTCGTAGATGAGAGATCACTAAATGATGGATCAATACTGTTACAGTACAGAGAACTCAGTTGACCAGTTGAATACAATGAAGTACACAAACAATGAAGTTATGCAGGTAATATATTTAGCTGCTCATGTATTACAAATTAATGGTGTTCTGGAAAGAAAAATAGAACAACATAAACGTTTCATCCGCTTTAGCACTCATTTATTTGCCCTCAATACTAATAATAGAAGAGCCCATGAGCAGAAAAAAGGCAGTTATCTCA
>NW_027113424.1:190626-192464 GCF_000696795.3 Halyomorpha halys
TAATAATAATAATAATAATAATAATAAATGATTATAATTATATTGAGAAGAGCAATTTGAACCTGGGAATCGGCGTTATGATTAATATATAATTATTGATTATGGAACTAAGCCAGGTAATCGACATTGTGAAATTTTGTGAACTAATTGGGAACCCCGAGTTTTTATAAACAACCTAAAAGGCCGGCTAAAAAAAAAATATAAAATGTAATACTGCAACCTTGATATCAGTGTTGATTACCCATAGGACTTTTAGGGCAGCGTCCACGCTCAATCACTAGGTCTTTCTCCAGCCAATAATTGAATCGATAACCAATTTATAGAGAACAAGTGTGTCTCAGGAGGCCCTCCTTGCCCACTAACTCTAGTTCCGTATACACTGAGCTTCTCTTCTATCCTCAATTAATTAATTAAGAAAATTAAATAGTGCAATAAATAATATTCCACAAAGCAGCACAAAATTAATTAATTAATTTATTCATTCCACCTCTACCCATAAGGGTCATTGGTAGATCACTAAATTAATTTAAAAAATTGAAAAAAAACTAATTGGAACAGGAAAAATTTTATTTAAAAAATCTTAGAAGACCAGCTATGGATATATTATTATTTATTATTACCATTTTTGGATCTGATTAAAATACAATATTTTTCGTTATCTAATACATATGTGAAATACTCCGACATGGGGTGTGTCTATTGTCTACACATGAAGGACGGTGGGATTCAGAGAATTGAAAAAGTTATTCTCTGTTCATTTAAACTTTATTGTCACACGGAATAGAATTGGAAAAGGAGTTTTTGAGAATAAACATCCCTCCGTCAGTTTAGCAGAAGTTTTTTTTAGAATTTCATTTTAAAAAATTAATTAGTTTTAGTTAAGAACTATTATCAGATATAAATAATCAGTTCATTGTATTTTTATTAAATATATAAATAGTTAATATTGTCATGACTAATACCAACGTTGCCTCAACTAATTTACAATGACTCAACAACATTCTATTCTGAAAATTCAAGGTATAAAAACTGCAAAAAGAGTTAGGTATTTATCTAGAGAAGTAACTTTTATTTTTATTTCATCTTAGTATTATTTCATTTTCTTCTCCTGCAATTGGCATTAAAGATGATATTCACATCGAAAAATAAGTCCTGTCAACTTTCAGCCTCTTGGTTACTTGATAGATATTTCAAAGAACCTGACCTGTCTTGACATAACATCAGACCGACACATGAAATTTTCGATTCATTTAATAAATAACTTAAGCAAACAGGCCAATACACAATAAATGGTTCAAGAATCTTTTCTCGTCGCCTGAAAATAAAGATTTATAAATGCATCCTTAGGAACTGTTTTATGGAGCATCTATTTTCATAAATTCGTCGCAATCAATGTGTAGGCATTAACAATCTTATCAGAATGACATGCTCAGAAAAATTGCTAAAGGGACTTCTCTGCAGAAGAAGATAAAAAATTTATGACGAGCTACAGATATTAACAATAAATGAAATGATTAAATAACAGCTTACAAATTTCATCGATCGTTTACAACTTTCGAGAAAGGAGATAATTTAGAATGTTTTACCAAGATTGGACCCCGACATTGGCAAATATCATGAGCTTAGGAATAATTTATTTTGTATTTTTTAAATTTAGTTTTTGAGATATTAAAATTCAAATAGAGAGTAAACACAAACTTTTATCACAGCAAAAAATAGTTATATTTAGAAACAAATATCACAGTTGTTCCTTAAAATATAATTAAATCACAATAGAAGGAACTGTAATGAGGATTTTTACAAAACAAGAGAAACAGGGGTTTAAATAATTAAAAATT
>NW_027113424.1:193334-196329 GCF_000696795.3 Halyomorpha halys
AATATTAGTTCTAAAATCGCTGAACTGTCCTTTATCTTCTGGGTAAGCATAAAAAAATGGCGTCCATTTTTATTCCTGAATATAAGCAAAGCTTTTTTATTTTCGCTTTTCTGCCCATATCTATTGTCTTTTCAATACCCTGTACTTTTTTGCGATTTTTAATTTTTTTTTTTTTAAATAACAAACTGCCTTTCCCTCTTAAGTGAAATTTATTGTTTATAGAAAAAAAAACAAAGAGTCATTATATATACGAAACCGCTTTATGGGAGTTTAATTATTGACAGTAAACATTACTCGCATGAATTAAAATCTTGTAGATAAATTTTTGAATGCAAAATTAAAATAATATAATTTTAAAACAATGAAAAATTGTGGGAAATAGCACAACAATACTAGTAGAGGACTGGCTTTAGAGAAATATAAGTTAACAGTAAGAATCCAAGAGCGACAATGGAAATAAAATACTCAATTTGTGTACATTATGTGATATTTTAATTTAATACAAATATTCAATTATAAATCAAAATCAAAATCAAAAAGGTGATATAAAAAGGTAAAACAAAGCATCTGTGATCTTATAAAGCATTTTGCTCGCCCATATAAAGAGATCTGTTTTATAAGATGGTAGATTATTTCAAATTGTTTCAAACTGAAGAGTCCTGAATCGTTGATGGAAAATAAGTATGTAATTGAGACATTAAAAGGATAGACTTTTCGCAAAACTATATAAGATTTGTCGTCATATTTTAAATTTATAATTTAATGCTAAACTTCAAGATTTTAAAAAGAAAAATCTTCTCCCTTAGTAGAGTTGGGATAAAGTTAGATCTTCCAGGAATCATTTCTTAAGATCTTTCCGTCCTCTACCGAACTCTTTCCATCTGTACGTATTTATAGGTCCCCATTTTTATGCGTTCCAAATCTTTTCATAGCAGTTTTCAAACAGTTATGATGTTACCAACCTGAGTGTGAACACGGTGTTAAAATATAATTTATGATGTATGGTGAAATATCTATTCAACAAATATTGTAAGGCTTATCCGTAGGTGGGAATATATGATGGATCTGATCCAGAGATATTTGTGTTGAGCTCTTGTGAATGAATAATAATAAAGACGTATTGAGGCAGAAGGTTCGATCCCGATACCACCAACCGCTCTCTACATACAACCATCCAGCGACACCATACCAATCATTCTTGATGTAATCCTCCAGCCTAAGCTTCGGCCTACTCCTCGGACGGGTATAACTTGAACTCCGTTTTCGTTCCGTATATTTTATATAATACTTTATTTCCAAAAACCTTACATCATAGTGGCACTGTTCATACATCATAGTGTAAGAGGCTACGTTCCGTTCCTGTAAAGAATATTAGGAAGGGTAATGATTTGTGAATTTATATTTTTAGTAACATAATAGTGACCAAGCGGAGGATGGTCCACCTAATCAGTGATGGCAATCTCCTGACACTCGGGGAACAGGCTAATCTTTTGGCCTCAAGCTACACTGCTCGGGATGCTGAGCGGACGATCAATGCTCCCACACCACAACCTGCCAGTCCACCGAGTCCCAACGATGCGGCAATCTTCTCCACCTATCGCCAGCTGGAATCGGCTCTATGCCGCACTAAAGGTAACAAAGCGTCAGGCAGTGATGGTATCCCTTACGTTCTAATGAAGATGCTACCAAGGAAGGGTAAGGCGTTCCTTCTGAACATCTACAATTCCTGCCTACGCCTATCGTACTTCCCCACAGCCTCGAAGCAAGCAATAGTGGTGCCACTTCTTAAGCCGGGGAAGAAAGGGGACCTACCGGAGCATTATCGTCCGATCAGCCTCCTCCCACACAATAGCAAAATCTTTGAGAGGCTGGTCCACCACCATCTCATGAACCATTGCATAGCTGAGGAAGTCATACCACCGGAACAAACGGGTTTTCAACGGGGTGTCTCATGCGATCACCATCTCACAAAGCTCCAGGCGTTCACCATCGAGCAGATGAGGAGAAATCGAGCAACTGCCTTCATTTCCCTAGACTGCAGCCAGGCATTCGATAGCATCTCACACCCGCTCCAGCTCCATAGTCTAGAGAAATACCAGTTTCCTACCACTGCCGACTGCTTAGAAACTACCTTACTGGCAGAACGTTCGTAGTAGGAGTTGGTGAAGACCTCTCACCTCCAGCCCCCACCAACTGTGGAATACCTCGGAGCTCGACGGCGTCGATTGTGTCCCTGGAACATAAGGAAGCAGTGGTGGCAGCCTACGCTGATGACATAGGGGTCTACGCCTCTAACGCCAGGCCTAAACGGGCTCTCGCCCTTACCCAGGAAGCCTCTGCCACCATAGTGGACGCTCTGAAGAAAGATGGCATAAGGGTGAACCCTGCTAAGACTGACACTATAGTCATGTCATTCCAGAAAGGGAAAAAGAGCTGCCTGCCCCAGAGATTTGTAGTGGACGAACAGGGCCGAAAAATCTCCAATTCCATCCTATACCTTGGTGTGACTCTAGACCGTCATCTTACTTTCTCCCATCACGCCAAGGAGAGACTCAAGATAGCTCGTCTCAAATCCTATAGGCTGCGCCACCTGCTCACATCTCCTCAACTCTCGCTACGCCTTAAACTGCAGATTTATAAATCCGTTATAAGACCTATATTGCTCCACGGCGCCCCACTTATGAAGCACCTCTACAGAACTACAATAACTCGACTACAGGGCTTCCAGGGATATCTCCTCCGTAAGATCGACCGGGGAACCACGTTCCATAGGGCCAAAAACAGAGTTATACGTGAAGATCTCCAACTCCCCACTGTGCCGGAGTATATAGGGCGACGGCACATCAAATTCTTTGAACATCGGGTCACGGGGTGCAATGTAACGGATTTCATCACATCTGATCACCGGCCAGTTATATACGAGATCCAAGGGAGAAGCCCTGAACCGACGACGGAGAGATTTAATTACCGTGAAGCCGACTGGGTTAGGTTCAAG
>NW_027113424.1:198802-200763 GCF_000696795.3 Halyomorpha halys
AACATAATGGAATTATTTGCTTACTTATCCACCAGTACACATTTTAACAGATTCCTAGGTTCACTATTTCCAAGTTTCTAAGAGAAAAGTCGCGTTTGATTCATCTTCAATGTTGTTGATGTGTTTTTTTTTTAAATTGCCGGCTCATCTAAATTTAACATTTTTTTTAAATTATCAAACCTATAAGATAATAAACTTATCTTATAAGATAATTAATAATAAATAATTGTTCACCTTTTGATAAACTTTTATATACTCATTGAAGTATATTATCAAATCTTCAAATGTAAATGGTCATTTTCTGGCCACCAAATTGATTTAATTTATCAAATAAGTTATAACTTTAAATAAAATATTTACTTGTTAAGGAAAACCTGAAGGTTAGAGCCTAGAGGTTTTTGACCAGTAATAATACATATAGTTACATTTATGTGGTCAAAAATTGGGGTGAAAAAACATACTTTAATCTCCTCTTGGGCTATTGTACCAAGTCTAAGTGTTCTGAAATTAATTAAAATTTTTCTCTTTTATGAACTACGTTATTTTTTTAATTATAAACTATATATCGTATCCAAGGAGTTTAACATTAATAGCTCTGTAAGTCTTTAAGAAGGTTAAGATAAATGATAAAATTTGAATTTCCCATTAAATGTAAAAAATGTCTAGAAAATTCCATCACGGATGAATAACGAGAAAATGTAAGGGAGTTATGAAAAACTTTTTTCATGCAAAAATTTGTCCTCGCGTTTTGAAGAAGATGAACTAATGGACTTCTAGACTTTCAATTATAACTTTCAGATTTGAAAAGTTAACCGGTTGTTTTTCATCGGGCCATTACGCCATTTCCATCCTGGTCCATATTCCTTTATTACTGAGCTTCACACCACTTCCTTCTCATACCCTTCGTAATCATTCGTAACCCACCCTCATATGATAATTTAATTTTATATTATATTATATTTAATTTATGTTATTTTATTTATTATTTAAAATATTTATTCTGTATTAAATAACGGAGAATTGTCGATAACCTCCTTTTGTTAAGCACCTTAAATACCTCATATTTTTTAATTACTATCATTCTAAATCATTTCCAATAATAGAAACAATCAATGAGAATATTAAGCAGTGCTAAAGTTGGTAAGATCTTTAATGAATCCGGCTTTAATAAAGATGGAAATTCAATTTCAATTTGTTCTTGGAAACAGACAGAGGGTAGTAAAGAGTTATATGCAATATCACAGTTTATACAGAGGACTAAGATTTTCAGATGAAATTAGTGAGAGGCGAGAACTAAAAGCAGTTTTCATTTTATCCTATAAAAGAAAGATAATGGCCATCAGTTGCTACATTCACTACTCGACAATTAATTAACTGTAAATCATTACAATTTTATCAATGTTAATGAAACAATTTCATTTCAATTAATTTTAAATAATAACTAATAATATAAAAATGAAAAAAAGAAAAATACACCAGATTCTTTTTTACAAAAAAAGAATTTAACTAATAACTGCGGGGGTGAGAACAACAAATGTTCTAAGTAAAGTGAGGTTTCATGAGTGCCATAGGTTTCATTTTTTTACAATTACTTGATAATATAATAAATAAAAATATAATTTTAAATATATTTTTTAAAGCTACTGGATATAGGAATATACATGTTATAGGAGTTCTAGAAACTAAAATATTTTTTATGAAACAAAGAAGAAACAACAAAACATGTTTAAGAAAGAACAAAAACATTTGAAATTTAGATGCTCAGTGTTATTGTGTTACCATAAAAAAATAAGTAGCTGTCAATTCAATCATTATTTGCAAAACCATCCCAATAGATTCAGTAGTACTTATCAGCTAAATTAAAATTAAAATTAGTGTAGAAGGTGGGGTGTTAAATTATAAGACATTTTTACCTTTAGTAATGGGTACATGTATTTACGAAAAGCCAGAATAAAATCCTT
>NW_027113424.1:201776-212545 GCF_000696795.3 Halyomorpha halys
TTCTCTTTAATTTTATTTAGAGGAGAATTCAAAGTTTCGTCAGGATTTTATATTAAAGTTCATAAAACATTCAATTTAAACTTTTAACATCAGCGATTAAATTTTAACACAAGCCTAATTCAAATAAGCCGCAATGGGACCAAGTAAGGCGTTAACACATTAATGTTTCATTATCATTCAGTTTTATTTCTCAATATAAATATGAAAAAAACTTTGATAAAATTATTGAACTCCATAATAACAATAAAATGTTAAAATACAATTTTTTCTAAAGCATGGTCTAAAAAAATATGATGATGAAACAAAAGAGGATATATATGTTGCTTAGGCAACGTTGTTCCCGGGATTTTCAAGACGACCTTAGAGAACCATGACTTTGTCCAGGGTTTTTGTCTTTTTTTCTTTCCCTGAGCTCATTCCTTGAAAACAGGATTATCTAGAGAATCAGGGAGATCTCAGGGTATCTTTCCGTTCCATCCATTTATTCCTACACTTTTTTACTGAGAAAAAGTAGTTTATTACAAGAATCCACTTGTTACCCTGGTTATTTACTATATTATTATAATTTTTATATCATTGACTATGAATTTAACTTATTAAGTTTATAATAGATTATGCAGCAAAATAATTAATAATTATAAATTCTTTTATACTCCTGTAAATTTATTCTTCAGACATGAAAAAATAGTATAGGTATTTAACATTTATGTTTGGCTGAAATATTTCTGAATTATTAATAACTCCATAGAATTCTTTTTAACAGACTATTGTAACCTAACAATTTTCATATAGCATTCTGATATGAATAGTAGGCATTGCAATGCACTAATATTTAAGTTTTCGCTCAAAAAGAAAAGGTTGCAAAAATTTATTTATACCAAAAGAATGAAAAAATATAGCTTAATAATTATAAGTAATGTTCTTTTAAGTTTATTATTATGCGTGCTGTCAGTGTAACCTGTATGTTTCATGATCATTTGATTAAAAAAAATAAATACAATTTTTCCGACTGTTGATTATCAATTACAAAATGTGATAGTAGAATGCTTAATATATAAAATCCTGATTGTTGAGAACATACATTATTTTCATATATTAGAACTTCAATGACTGCCTACATATTACTGCATTACAGAATTGCGGGTCTGTTGACCTAACAAACGAAGTTGCAAATATATTTCAATCAAATGAACTCAAATATTAACTTTATTAATTTATTTTATCCTCTTACGTCACATGAGGAAATGACAGCCAGATTGCTTTGCTGCAATAATAATGATCAAGTGTACTGATGCCATGACAGACACGGGGTAGGACTATTGCTCTACTGTATAGCTAGGAAGGTTTACCACTGCAATTTCCTGACCGTCTGGCATTAAGCCTGTGTAGTTCAGTATGAAGTTGTATGTAAAGAGAACTTGATTTGTTCATCGATTTTTGATATTTAAAATTTACGAATTTTATTGATCATGTTCTTAAGTTTCTTTTGTTTAAATTATAATTTTAGTACTATTTTTGGACATACCGTATACCTGTGATGCCTGTGAATTGACAGGTATCTCATGGGTATTAAATAAACACTGAACCTTGGAGTTTTCTTCTCAAAGCAACACTAATTTATGAAGATTTATTGCCCTGCCGGATTGAAAAAAAGAATGTCGAAGAGGAATGATTAAAGGATGATTTAGTACGTGGTTTATCGTCTCGAGTTAAAAGAAAAGCACCAGATGACAGACTAGTTCCATTTGATCTTTGCTCTTGTGATCTCCAACTAAAGTCAATAATTTTGAGTTTGAATTTAACCATTGAAAATGATTTGAATACTGCCTAAATTCCGAGGCGGAGGGAGAAGTCACATAACAATAAATCTGTTAGTTTAGGAGGGTTAATGCTTTAATATTAACTATTTTAGTAATCTAAATAAGGAAGAAAAATGTCTAATCTTGAAAGATCTAATTTGTAAGTAGCGCTGCTCAAATAAATTGGTTGCTACATACATTGCATATTTGTAACTAGTAACTTATAACTGTGTGTTATAACTTATAAAGTTGTCAGTTCAAGTTCCGGTCCCACCCGGGGTTTTTTCAAGCATAAAATAATACAAAACTCACTCACAACGTCCCCTGGGCATTTGTGAGGCCAGTTAAATAATGGGTGGCACTCACAAAAAATAGGCGTGGGAGTGACGAACCTACCCTACGAAAAAACAAAGTCAAGAAACGTGCGATGTATTTCTTCATACATCTATGAGGACTTTGACCTCTATGGTCTGTCGTCCATATAATATTAATAATAATAACTTATAACTGATAAATAATCTTACTAGGTTATACTGAAGTGACATTGAATAGGGAGAGCGAAATTTGAACTGATGAACAGTATTTTTTGTTTTCACTTATCTTAACATCTTCCATACTATACTAAATGATTCGAATAGTTATAACAAATAAATGAATATGATTTACTTGTAAATTGGTTAGTCGAACGGTAAGTTGAGTTAAAAGGTGTACTATCAGATGACGCATATCTTGAGTGTTTAATTAAATGATAAGGCTTACTACTGCACGCCTTTCTATATTACTGTACAATATTTTCAAAAATAATATTGGGCAATCTGTGCTTAACAATCATCAAATGGAGTATTAAGAAATTAGTATAAATTAGTATATTTCTACTATTTGAGTTTTTCTTGACCGCACCCGGACCATATTCCTTTCATCAAATGGAGTATATTTTTATTCTATAATTGGCTTAAGAATATTTTATTTTCATAATTGTTCTTGAAAGATGTTTCATATATAACATATACATATATGTATGTTTAGATCAATGGTTCCTATTCTAAAGAAGTCTGCTGAGCAGTACTCCCGACTTGAAAAGATAACCCTTAGGTTATATTTGAAAAGTAGATAACCAAAAATTGTATTTTGTGGAAATTTCATTTTGTATTTTGTATTATCAGCTAACACACAATCATCAGTAAAGATAATTTTTTTAATGGCTGAACAGACCGTGGAGGTCCAAGGCCTCACGTTTCCTGACCTGGTTTTCATAGGGTGGGTCCGTCACTCCCACGCCTATTTTTGTGAGTAAGTATTGCGTAATTTTATACCTGAAAAAATCCCGGATAGGGCCAGGCTCGAACTCACAATCTATGGGTTGGTAGACAGGCGCGTTACCCTGCCCATTGGTACCAAAAGATAATAATTAAAATAGATAAATAAAAGTGATATATAGATGTATTAAATATATCACATGTCTATATTTTTATTCACCCAAAACCGTATAAAATGTTGATTAGTGAGTTTTTTAGTTCAATAAAAAAATATTCCAGAATTGAATATATCTGAATAAACGCTTAAAGGGCATTTAGATTTAAATATTCATTGGCTTTGGGTTAGACTAATAGACAACAACTCCCAATCTGGGCCCTGTTTGATAATAAACTAATACTATTAATCTTGTCGATTTAATTTAATACAATTACACTGACTTTTACAATAGTAACTTGTACTTTAGTTTTTTTTTAACTCCTGTAATATCATTAATTGTCCTCCCTATTATGAAAAAAAGTATTATTGTAATTACCAGGTTGTTACTATACTTGTATTTTGAACTAATACTATCAGCTTTCATTATTAAACAGGGCTCTTATGGCATCCAGTGATACTTTAATAAGAAATTAAATAGAGCTACTTGATTTTCTATTTATTTGGTAATCATGTGTACATTTATTTTGATCAAATAAGTAGGTTATGTTGTTTCTTATACATTTCCTTACCATTTCTATTTATTATATAAAATATTTTAATTACTCTAAAATATTTCAGTTGTATTTTTTTTAAATTAAATTTTACTCAATAATACTCTAATTGCCTCGTTTAAAGGGATGAAAATTAGTCAGTAGCAGTGTTTAGAATAGATTAGAACCAGATCATGCTCCGTTATCTGGTACTCTTTGATCATAATTTGGCTAATTCTACATTAAACATCCTCGATCATGCACGATAAGAATTTCTCCTCGTGCGGATGTATTATTTATTTACCTTTAAATTAACTCGTCAATCTTTATTAAATGTAGTGAAATTTTAATTGATTCTGTCAAGCAATACTATAAAAACAACAATGGTTGAACATAAATATTGCATAGCAGTTGAAAATTTGAAGCCGAGACCAGATCCACCAATATTAGTAGTAATGTGGGGAAAAGGTGTATGAATAAGGACGAAATATGACTGATAATACATGTATCATTCCTGTATAAGATTTAAATATACAGTTTTGTTACCTAAAACTGATTCCATACATTTACTATTCACTTTTAAATAATCAAAGATAGATCTTGAAGAATAAAACTCAAAAGAACTGTCGGGTAAAAATGATTTTGAATTTATTACAGATTTCGGCTTTGGAATTTGATAATCTACAAACAATATGTGTTAACACTAAGCGCCCGACAAAATCCACAACGTTAAACTGAGGTAAATCAAAAGATAATTTTTATAGAAAAGCCGAATTAAATTGAGGTAAGGCGAATGAATGGGATCCCATATCGCTGTTCGATAACGGTCTATAGGATCTCCACGTGGGTCATGTGGAGTCAAATTCGAGGAGACTAACTAATTAATTTCAGCATAGTGAGGAGGATTAAATGGATGTCAATAATTAATAGCTTAGCCTAATTTCCGAGGCGGAGGGAGAAGTCACATGACATAACTATAAATCTGTTAGTTTAAGAGGGTTAATGCTTTAATATTAACTATTTTAGTTATCTAAATAAGGAAGAAAAATGTCTAATCTTGAAAGATCTAATTTGTAAGTTGTGCTGCTCAAATAAATTGGTTGCTACATACATTGCATATTTGTAACTTGTAACTTATAAGGTTGTCAGATCCAGTCCCGGTCCCACCAGGGCTTTTTTCAAGCATAAAATAATACGAAACTCACTCACAACCTCCCCCCGAGAATTTGTGAGACCCGTTAGCTAATGGGTGGCACTCACAAAAAATAGGCGTGGAAGTGACAAACCTACCCTACGAAAAAACAAAGTCATGAAACGCGCAATGTATGAGGGAATACATCGCGCGAGGTCTTTGACCTCAATGGTCTTTCGCCCATATAATATTAATAACTTATAACTGACAATTCATCTTACTATGTGATAGTGTGGTGGCTAAAGGCACAGTATTGTAAGTATATTACTCTTCATTTCAAGATACTTAAGGTTTTACTAGAATAATTGTGACTAAATCATAGGACACAACGCAGGATAGAAAAACAAATTGATTAGCGTACAAGATTAGATTAAATGTAATTGTGAAGATTTCTTAATATTCTATATATTGTCATGTCAGGGTCAGTATAACAATTTAGGTCCACAATATATTCCAGAAAATACCCTTAAAATATCACTATGTAAAATATAACAGTATAGACCGAATTCAATTATTTACGTTTTCAATTCTTTAAAATTTTATTGAAGAATAATAAGATATTAAGAGTAATGGGTTGTAGAGCTCTAAACTTTTATTTATACAAGAGTTAGGCACAAATAATTTATTATAAGACTACAAACTAAAATAATCAGGGAAACAATTTTATTTATTAAAGAATCAATAATAAATAAGCATTATATCGATTACAATTTTAGCTTGTAGTTTTATCAAATTATTTTTTGTCATACTCAAAATCAGAACCAAATAATGAAAGAAAAATACAGTAAATAACATAGAAATCTAGGAAAAATAATAATAAAATATTCATGCTTCAAAATAATAAGAAAAATAAATAAAAAAGTAATAAATAATAAAAATATAAAATAATAATAATGGCAAAATAATTTAGATAAATAATAGAAATTTAATTAAATAAAAGATAAAGAAAATTTAATTTAAGTAAACTTGAAATAGTTTCATCATGCCACGCATTCATACCTATACAATATTTACGATTTACCTAGGAAAATCTAAACCTAGCTTCGCCACCCTTGTATTGGAAACAAAAGCGGGGCCTCCAAGAGATGATAGAGGTTCTCTCCCTGTTATTTGGGGCCAGTGAGTGAGTGATGAGAGCGCTTGAGCCGCATATGCTCTGAGATTGAGTGAAGAGGCTGGCCTTTGCCAGAACCCCAATAGCATTCATTCGCGAAAGGAGCCACTGCCGTCTTACGTTGGATGAAATTTATAAATTTTCAGTTCTCGCCCATAAGACCATTTATTAAAGATAATGAACTGATCATTTTGTTAAATTTTCGATTTCAAATCTTTTTAGAAGTTCAATAAGAACTTTTAGAGATTCACTTCTGTCTGAGGTTGTTAAAATATTTAATAACCACCAACCAATCGTCGAAATATTCAGGTTGTGACTAAGTTCAGTTTAATCCTTATATGTTGGATTTCTGACCTTAAAATCGAATCGTTGAAACATTAGAGAACAAATATATTGAGGCGATGAATAGAAATATATTTTAAAAATAATCTAGATCTTACTAGACAAACGGTCCAAACTTCCAATTCATTACAAAAGACTAATTAACATGACAATTATAAGGCCTATCTGGACATACGGCGTTGAGCTTTGAGGCCCCACTAAACCTTCGAATACCTCTCGTATCCAATCCTTACAATCCAAAATTCTTCGTAAAATCCTAAATGATCCCTACTTTGTCACAAATAAAATCATCCACAAAGACCTTAATGTTCCAATTGTAACCGATCTAGCCCGAACCCGATATCAATCCTTCCATTACAAACTCCCTAACCACTCAAGCCCATTGGTTTTTAATCTTGCTTCCTCTTTTATTCCGGACAATCCTCCGAGGCATCTGAAAAGAAGATGGCCTAGAGACCATATATTGTAAAAATGTTTTTAGAGTGCTACCAATGGGTAGTTTCTCTACATGCTTGTACCATACCATTATGATTTCCTCAAATTTACTTGATGTATTTATGTACAATTGTGAATATCAATAAATAAATTACAAAAAAAAAAAAATAATCTAAACGCTTTGAGAAATTGAGCTATCAAAAGATCCTAACAATATTGAGACGTATGCATTATCTAATAACATCACTTCACATTTTTATTTTGTTTATAAGGAAGAAATCAATATTCATATTCTCTAGTACTTTTTAAAAATCTGTTCTAGGATAGCTCAGTGGTTAAGGTGTTTCTAACTCCGACGACCCGGGCTTGATTTCAGCTTATTCTGCTACTATAGCCGTGAGCCAACTCTGTGGGTTTGATTGACCTTTGGGAGCCGCCCAATTTCTAGAAAGTGGGTACTCCTAATTAGGGAAAAAGATGTTCTAGAAGTATTATTTCCGTACAAATGTTGAACTACTGACCCTTCATGGGTAGCTGTACAGATTTTCATTGACTATTGTATAGTAGATATTACATTATTATATATTACACTATAGTAATTATCGTGGATGAAGAAATAGTCCATGAGTCGGTGTAGGTAAAACTAGGATAAATTATAATTTTTTTTTTTAATTTTCAACTTCATTTAATTTTTTTTTAATTTTCGTGGGATAATTTAAATTACAAACGTCAAGCTAAAGTTTTTGGGAGAATTTCGCACTAATATTTACATTAACAGGTTATTGCTAATGTTTTTTTCTACAGGTCTAACAATTTTCGTGATCCATATTTTATATTATTCCATTGTAGAAAAACTAAAGACAAAATTAATTTAAATTGTGTATAAAATACACAAAAAATGTTGAACGAACAACATGAATAATTAGTGGGAATGAAATAATGAATATGCATTAGAAGAGAGAGGGTTGACAATTGAATCCAACAAAGTTCAGCAACAGATTAATATCATTCAGTTTTTCTTCTGTAATTATATTAGTAATAGTTAAAGCATCACAAACATATAATTTGAATACAATAATTTTTCGAAAGCCAAGTAGTCATTATAAAATCCGCGAAATCGCTTTTCATGATATTAATGAATCCGTAATTGAAACTAATATAACTGTTAATATTCTCAAAGGAATTTGAGCCTCTTTTCAAGTAAACCTTTTACCTGACCAATTAAAGGGAGCAGAAGGCTTACCCCAAGCTCTCAAGTTGAAGTCATATTGCATTACTGCTAATTGTATTATTGGTTCATTCAGGTATGACTCAAGTTCATGAAACTTTCTAAAAGGGTTTTAATAATTTGACTTTTCACCGTTTACAGTTTCTACCTCCAATAGACCACGATCAAAAATTAAATTATTTTGTTCCCGCTTTTTAATCGTATTGTATCGAGGTAGCAGGAAAAAGGATGGTTGCGGTCAAAAGTCATTTTTTCCTGGTATATTTTTAAAGATTCTCTTCCATACACATTGCATTGCTCGCTAATGTTTCAAGCTATATTGGAATTTTTAAAGCTGTTTGCTATAGTAAATAAGAGCTTATTTCATACATTGATTTACAAAAAATTACCAGGTGATTTCTTAAGTGTGAAGTGCCATAGAGATAAGGAGCAGTGCAAATATCTCTAAAGACTAGGGTTCGAATCCAACTGTGACAAATAAGTATTCATTCTGTTACTTTAGCCGTGATTAAAACCTGTGGGTACTGGAGCCACATACAGTGTTTACTCTTGATTCGGGAAAGATCTGACGGTGGAGCGTTATCTTGAAAAAAAATACCTCCTTGTATAACTATTGTCTTAAAAGCAGTACTTCCTGACAAAGTATTATTATTGTTGTTATTACCTGGTCATTTCTTAGAATACAATTTTCGAGCAAACGTCCTTTTTCTGCTTCTGCCTCATAAAACAAGTGTGAACAACCAGGAAGGTTAGTTTTATAATTAGATGACTCGAAACGTAAACATAGATTAATGAAATATCAAATTTTGGCCAGTTTAGATTTAAAATTTATCTACTTCTCCTTTCCCTTGATTATTTACTTTTTAGCACCAATCTCGAAGCGTAGCCCATTTCTGCCACTAATTTCCATCTTCGGCTATATAGTGATCAGACTCCACGTCTTTTCTCTCATTTTCCCTACTCTTCAAGTTGTTTTCTAGATGTAAGTCTCAATCATGCCCATAGGTCTACATCGTTTTCAGTCTTGCAGGTGGCATCATCCAAACATTTCCAAACCTTAGTTGACACTCCTCTACTTTTCCCTTCACTGAGACCGTGCCTAATTCATTCCTAATTAATTAATCTTTGTCTTTCCAGAGATTCTTCCGAGAGTAATCATTTCTGCGGTAGGTATTCTCAAAAAATGATTCTCAAAAGCTGACAATGACTTCGTATTGTAACTTCGTCAGAAATATTGTTTTCAAGATATTTATTGTATTGAAAATATCAGTTGGTGTTTATGCTGATCTCCTTTTCTCCTATTATTGTGTTTTTGAGTTTATATTAGATTTAATTAGATTTATCAACCTTGTTAGGAATTTCTAGATCAATTTTTATGACCCTACATATAAGCTTACTTATATTCAATCCTTCCAAGGAGAGACTCATGCTATCCCGCCTTAAATGGTATAGACTGCACCACTTGCTCACAGAGACTGGAACTAAAAATCAACCTTGCTCCATTGTGCCCCGCTTATAAGGAGCCTCTCCAAAACCATGTTGAATAGACTACATGGCTTCCAGGAACCAAAGGACAGAATCAGAAGAACCACGCTTCAGAGGAACAATAACAGTGTAATACGAGAAGAGCTTCAACTCCCTACTGTGCCGGAATGTATAGCCGACGGCACATTACATTCTTTGATGCGGCGAAAATCCAAGTCAAGAGGCTGAAATTGTGAATGGTGTTTATGGTCCCAATACTTTAACAGCTAATTGTACGCAATATTGGTTTTTATGATTCCGTTCGGGTATTTTTGATGTTAAAAACGCACCTCGCACTGGTAGGTCCGTCGTCGAAAATTTCGATAAAATCACAGAAATAATCTGTTACATTTGCATCCCCCAGGAGCTAAAGATCGACTATAAAACCGTTTTAAACCATTTGCACAAAGATGGGTTCAAAAAGAAGCTTGATGTTTGGGTGCCACACCAATTAACATCGAAAATCATGATGGATCAAATTTCCATCTGCAAAGCCTTGGCCAAACAGAATGAAATCGACCCATTTCTTAAACGGATGGTGACTGGAGATGAGAAATGGATCACATACGACAACATTTTGCGAAAACGATCGTGGTCAAAGCGCGGTGAAGCAGCTCAAACGGTGGCCAAACCAGGAGTAACGGTCAGGTAGGTTCTACTGTGCATTTGGTGGAAATGGAAAAGAGTAATTCATTATGAGTTGGTTCCATATGGCCAAACACTTAATCTGGATCATTATCGTCAACAACTGGACGGTTTGAAGCTAGAGATTGACCAGAAACGGTCAGAACTGGCCAACAGAAGAAGTGCCGTGTTTCATCAAGACAACGCTAGGCCACACACATCTGTAGTGACTCGCCAGAAACTCCAGGAACTTGGTTGGGAAGTTTTGATGCATCCACCATATAGTCCGGACGATTATCAACTTTTTCTTACATTGCAAAACTTTCTTGGTGATTAGAAATTGACATCCAGAGTAGACTGAAAATCAGTTACTAGAGTTTTTCGGTAATAGGGACGAGCACTTCTATAACAGAGGCATTATGAACCTAACTTTAAAATGGTAACAAATTATAGAACAAAACGGTGCATATTTTACTCAAATCGGACAATCCGAAAAATGTTAGATAAATTCTTGAATTTCACATAAAAATAATGGATTTATTTTTCCCCAACCTAATATATCATTATC
>NW_027113424.1:212595-213549 GCF_000696795.3 Halyomorpha halys
AAAACCATGTTGAACAGACTACATGGCTTCCAGGAACCGAAGGATAGATTCAGAAGAACCACGCTTCAGAGGGCCAATAACAGTGTGGTTTTGTCGATTCCGTTCGGGTATTTTTGATGTTAGTCGCACTGGTAGACCCGTCGTCAAAAATTTGGATAAAATCACAGAAATAATCTGTTACATTAGCATCCCCCAGGAGCTAAAGATCGACTATAAAACAGTTTGAAACCAATTGCACAAAGATGGGTTCAAAAAGAAGTTTGATGTTTGGGTGTCACACCAATTAACAGCAAAAAACATGATGGAACGAATTTCCGTCTGCGAAACCTTGGCTAAACAGATGGTGACTGGGGATGAGAAATGGACCACATGCGGATGAGAAGCAGCTCAAACGGTGGCCAGGAAGGCTCTGCTGTGCATTTGCTGGGACTGGAAAGGAATCATTCATTATTAGTTGCTTCCACATGGCCAAACACTTAATTCGGATCTTTATTGTCAACAATTGGTTTGAAGCTAACGATTGACCAGAAACAGCCAGAATTGGCCAACAGAAGAGGTGTCGTGTTCCATCAACACAACGCCAGGCCACACACAACAATAGTGACTCGCCAGAATCTCCAGGAACTTGATTGGGATGTCTTGATGCATCCACCACATAGTCCAGACCTGACACCAAGCGATTATCAACTTTTTCTTGTATTGCAAAACTTTCTTGGTGATAAGAAATTGACATCAAGAGAAGACTGAAAATCAGTTACTGGAATTATTCCGCAATAGGGACTAGCACTTCTATGAGAGAGGCATTATGAAGCTACCTTTAAAATAGTAACAAATTATAGAACAAAACGGTGCATATTTGACTCAAATCGGACAATCCGAAAAATGTTAGATAAATTCTTGAATTTCACATAAAAATAATGGATTTATTTTTCCCCAACCTAATATATCATTATC
>NW_027113424.1:213599-231415 GCF_000696795.3 Halyomorpha halys
ACTCAAATCGGACAATCCGAAAAATGTTAGATAAATTCTTGAATTTCACATAAAAATAATGGATTTATTTTTCCCCAACCTAATATATCATTATCTATACAATATGTATTGAATTGAACCTATTTTTTTTCCAGGAGGGTAGGGGAAAAAAAGGAATCAAGCCACTCGATTGCAGAGTATATCTTAAATTTCTTCGCAATTGGGGTAAAAACTTTCTTTATTGCTATATTTTTTTCATTTATTTATTTTTATTCTTATTTTATTTTATTTTAGTATGAATGTGATCATTCATCACTATTATCTATTGCCGACATATGTGTGGCAGATTGTAATATCTATCAATAAATAAAAAGTATTTTAAACTATTGCTACATTAATCTTCATCCCCTTTCAGATTAATTCAGTCATCAGCAGTGTGATCAACAAATATAGATCTTTGACCCAAAATAAGAATGAGGCACCTATTTCTGATAATTATTAAAGAATTAATGATGCCTCATTGATGGCTTAGTGGAAATGTGTCTAGACTCTTCTACTGAAGCGCTTCACCTCCTTAGATTTACCTAGAAGATTGACTTTTTAGGAGAGGATTTGATTGAAGTAATGCATCCAAGATCAGTTAAAGTGGTAGAGCATCGAAGGCTCTCTCAGATTCAATAAGGCAAGATGCCGAGATATAGATTCTTGCGTCAGTTTGTAGCTTTTTTCAGAATAATTTGTAAAGAGAATACCTGATCCATAGTCTTTTTTCTTTCAGGTCTGAATGCAGCTGGTTCCAAGTCTATATCATCCTCTACTTAGTGTACCCTTTGTTCGAGAATTCTAGTGTAAAGTATACCGATTACTGGTGCAAAGCAGATGGGTGGTTATTAGGTTATAGGCATATTTGTTGTTTTTGTTTTTTTTTCTATTCTATTATATCGCTCTTGTTTAAGTTCCAAACATTTAACTAAAAACAGAGCTCCCTACGATCATCGGTACATTTTCTAAGTCATGACATCAAGCTTTTCGATGACATTTAAGACTGTTATGATGTCACTTCTTTGTTGACCTGGCCTAAAAAACTTCACTTGTACTATATACGTTATGTATTGCGACAAAGGTACAGGTGTGCAGTTATGTATCAGCGTAAGTGTTTTTCTTAATCGATTAAACGCTATCTGTATTAAAGTATTTATCAAATTAATAATAATAAGTAATTAACTGGAATTAATAGGTAAATAATTGAATTCTCCTTCATGACCTAATCCTCATAGGCGTCTGAAAAGAAGATGGCCTCGAGATCTTCTCCTCTAAAAATGTTATTGGAGTTCTATCAATGGATCTCCACATGTTTATATCATGTCACTATGTCACCTACAGCAAATTTACTTGTTGTATATATATAGATATTATAAAGTTGTTAATAACAATAAATAAATTATAAAAAAAAAGTTTACAAAAATTCTGCTTTTTTTATTTTGGATTACAAAAATGATTATAATAATGGTTTTAATTAATGTTTTAATTATTTATTTTACATTACATACATCGGAATTGACCAATTTAAAAAAAATTATCATAAAAAAAGGATTAAATAAATTACTTTTCATTATATTATTATTTTTAGGTCATTAATTTTGTGTTGTTATTATTTTAAAATAGTCTATACTATTACTTGCGTATTATAAGTCGGAAATTCATTATTTTCTACAGAGTTCAAAGAAATCAAATTCTTTAATTTTTTTTTTTTTACTTTGACTGCTTTTTGGCCTTCGATTTAATACAAGATATTAATATTGAATGCATACCTTATTTTTGTATGCTCTTATATAAAGGACTGACGCGAAAGATTTCAAAACACATGGTTCTTATTTTTATAGCTCTCTAAATATTATAATTTATGTTGTATTTAATATATATTACATTCTCTATGTTTTGAATGCTCATTTATGAAGGATAAACTTTTAGAGGCTGAAAAGTATTCTGAGCTACTCATTGTAGGACAGTGATGGGACCCTTTAAATATTTTACTTGGAGGAAAGTTACTTCTTCAACAAAGTTTTTACCCTCCTTAAAATTTATCGCGTAAGAGAATTTTCCTTTCCCAAAAATGTCTTTTATACAGTGGCAGTAAAGTAGTCCGTTATTTTTAAACAAGAAGTTGTTTTATCCTTACCGTAAACACCTGTTTCACTTTAATACTATCAACCTAGTTCCATTGTACCCTCATCGATTTCAATTTAGAAAATACAATTAGATCCTTTCCATTGTTTTCGTATGTTACCTCATTTTTACCAACATCTTAACTACTTCCAAATATTTCTCACGATTTCCAAGTACCACTATTTTTTTATTTACTAATTATCAGTTCTAATATTTGAATAAGTATTAGTTTTACGAAAACTTCTGTTAATCATTTGACAATTTTAGTAAACTAGCCGAATTATAGTGGTTATCATAAAACGTCAAATAATTCTCTGTACTGTAGGATTACTTCTTATTATTAATATTTCATTATTTATTAATTGCATTTAATATAACTTACACTTAGTTTTGATCCTACAATAGGCTTACTTCTTTATTCATCTATGAAACATATTTTTGTTTCATTTAAGGGAACATATAAGTGTGAGAGTACGGGAGTGAGCAACTACATAAGACATTAGCATTATATATCATTTAGAATTTATATATTTAAAAAAAAATTATATCTACAACAATACAACCTATGAAGGGTCAAAGGTCCATTACTTTTTAAGGAAGTACTTACGTACGTTCTTGTAAAGACAGTTTTGTAAAATTGTATCTCTCTGTCCTATTCACATATCTTAAGCCTTACAATTTTTCTTTCAAATCTGTCTTGTGTTATTTTATTTCTTTTTTTTTTTTTTGAGTTATGCATTTAAAATGTATAATTACTTATTATCCTCCCCTTATATTTTTAAATATTATATTCCTATATTTTAGCCTCATATTTATATTTAGTTTATTAGGAATATTGTTCATTTATTGTAGACATATTTAAAAATAATACATCTGTACCTCTCTTCAATTTTCTTAATTTTATTTTCATTATATTATCTCTACATTTATTATCTTTTAATATATTTTTAAAAATTAATTAAGTAATTATTTATCTTCATTATCATTAAATGTGTAATTATTTCATTCCTAAGACACGTATGCGCATTCCTTCACTCTGGGGCTAATTTCCTACACTGATTCTTGATTCGTTCTTTGTTTTTATTTTTCTCTACCTTCATTTTTCTCGTCGATATATTTGCTCTTGTATTATTTCCCGAATTTTACGTCTTTTAGTTCTACTATACTTGTTTTTATTAATGTTATATCTATTATTATATAATTATCTTTTTTTCTATTGATACAAAGGTGTATTATTACTTTACCGGTTCATTCTATGGCTAATATTTATTATTTTTTTTACTTATACTTATCTTAGTACATCTTATTTATATTTTCTTTTATTTACTTTGCTCATTTTTATTTAAGTCTCCTCATATTTTTTTTTTTTACATTTTATCATAGTGTACTGTATTTTCACCTTATCTTATACTCTTTTATTTACTTTGCTCATTTTTATTTAAGTATTCTCATATTTTTTTTTTTTTTTACATTTTACCATAGTGTACTGTATTTTCATCTTATCTTACACTCTTACAATGTTTACGATATTTTTAGTTTTTTATATCTTGTGAATAAATATTTAGGAGTGCAATAAGAAGTGGGCTGAAACTTAGGCGCTTGGTAAATAGTTTTTATTCTATCTGAGTTGTTTTTTTATCGCATTCGGACCATCTCCTTTTTATTAATTGCACAAGTTTATTGAAAGAGCTTTCAAATGGAGAAAAAAAAATTTAAAAACTAAATAAATATTAAGTTTGTTGATTTATTGTTTAAAAAAATAGTTGAATATAATACTGGGTGCCATTATAATAGTGAGAAAGGAGGCTCCGGCATGCTTTTTTAGCTAACAGGCCGATATAAGGTTATATGAGCTCAAATATCATCTCTTCCCTTTCCTCTACAGCCATAGCACAGCCTTTTATGTTACCCCAGGATGTACTTTATATTTTTACATACTCCTTCATCATGAACCTACAATAATAAACATAACTAACCGCATATTAACTTTTATGATATTTTTATTCATAATTAATAAAGCTATTATAATTAGTTCTGTTTTTATAACTTGAGCTAATTATATAATAAATGATATAATTCGCAACATGTGAAGACAATTTATCTTTAATTATAATAATTATGAATGTATCTTTTTTTTTTTTTTAAATGAACAATGAAAAACATTGGCAAACTAAGAAACAATATTTACACTTAGCCATGAGCACTGCGAACCAATGTTCTCACATCTATGGGCTCCAAGAGATCCACTTCTGTATTAAGTGTGTCAGTAGTGCAACGTATTAGACTCTGGTTGATTAGTATTAGACTATGAGTTTAATTTGTGCCTCACGCATGCCACTAGCGCAGGTTGAGAAGGAGTGACACTAGCAAAGACTGTAGAGGTTACTTGAAAGGTGAATGATATTAGGAGTTTGGATATAATAAATAGCAACAGAAGGAGTAGAAAGAGATAATGAAATGCAAAAAAAAATTAATAATAATAAAAAGAGAAGGATATTCAATACCAAAGTAATGAATTAAAAATAGCCGACAAAACTCTGACACCATTAGAAATAAAAAAAAAGCACTTTGGGAACCTTGCATAAGCTCCTCACATGACTGGCAATGTGAGTATTCAATATTTATTGATCAGCAGTACCATTTTCCATTTCGACAACTTTCGTAAAAGTTTTATAATAGTATAAAAAATCTGGTGAGACTTCTAAACCCTTCTCACTAAATTCGATGGCAGAGGCATGAAGAAAGGATATAAGGAGTATGACGGTAAAATTGAAAATGGAACTAATTCTCTATTTTTACAAAAGTAAATTGAGAAGGTGGTCCGTATAAAAATAGATTACAATGAAAAAAATATTGTTTTAATTTTCATTCCAGTGACATCAAATAGCATCCCATACATAAAAATATTTTTTTGGGATAGATATTTACTAATTTCAAAACAATACTACAACAATACAATTCGTTTTTACGGCCTAAAGGGGCGATAAATTGGAAATCATATTTAAGCTAGAAAACGTAGGCCCCATTATATATGCGGGCTGTTTGTGGTAAGCACTTTTGCCATGATTCTGAAATAATGACTCAGCTGTGCTTGATTTATTGCAGGAAAAGCCTTTCTGCATCAGTAGCCTACCCAGTTAACAAAGCATTTTGAATGGGTTATTTGTCACGGGTTGGGTTACATTATTTGGCATAAAAATAACAATAACTTAAGTTAATATGAATCTTATTAGAGAAAAATAAGTAATATTACAAGTACATTAAGGAAAATAAACTAAGTGTCAGGCTGGAATTTGTATATTATTGATGAAAGCATAAAACAGTATTCCAGAAGGAAATAAGGTCTTAGCTTTAGAGCTGGAATAATAGTTTTCGCTTCGCCTTAAACCCTTCTAAAACTCTTTTAACAGTAAATTGTAATGAATTTTTAAACTGAACTATTCTACTGGTAAGAGTTTCTTAAGAGAATAAATAGACTAGAAATAAACTTATTTATTCTCTAGACTTAGTAGAGAATAAATAAGTTTTCTTGAAAATAACGTTTCGCTCGGAATACTCGAAAAAAAATGAACAACAATTACTTCCTATATTTTGTTATATATTGTTTTCACTGGACCATCCTCAAATTTTAAGCTATGAAGGAATTAGATCCAAGTGTTGGTTTTAAGTGCTCCATATCAGAAGGGGGTTTAGTTAGAGAGAAAGTGATCCTGAGCGAAACGAATATAATAAATAAATTGAAATAACTGGTGGAAGGAGGGGGGCCGAAAAGAGTACAGTAATGTTAATTAAGTATAGTAAAATTTAGATATGGGGGAAAAATTAGTCTATTGGTGAGATGTGAATATGATGTGGTGAGTTTCGCCATTTGTGTATGTAGAAGACGTAAAAAAGTTCTTACTTGTGTCACTGGGTACTTGCATTCTGCCCCATATGGTATGGGTCACCTCATAGATGGTGGCCAGTCTCTTCGCTGCGCCGTATACCACGCTCGGTACTGACTTCTTAGCCAGACATCTCTTAGTTGGCCGTGGTACCAAAAAGAAGACGCTCGCTACACACTCTACTCCCACCCGTCCGGCATTCGCCATCTTGACGCTATCATAGTGTCATATGGCGCCCTCCCCCCTCTAGTCCTTATGAATATATATTCCAGCGATATAACAAACTAAAAGAATGATACTCCCGTGGACTGAACGTTGATTCCATTGATAATCCTTAAATATAATTGAAGACATTTATTACTGAAGTCAAAAGATGCCTACGACAATCCCAACCTACTATTTCTCATCTATTCTAATCGAACATTCTCTCCTTAGTACCCGCTTTGTAAAATATTCCCTAATCAATTCTCAAATAAATAGCTCACCTAATTAATCATATGTGGTTTTTATTAATATTTAGACCCCATTTCGTATTTTTCAGTTTCTGATACGGTATTTTCCTTTGATTCTTCTAATAAATTGCTCTTAATTTCAGATTATTATCACCACCCTTGGTGTTAGATCTCATAGGCGTCTACAGGCTATTTACGAATAGTTACATTATCTCTGGGAAGGGTACAAAAAAATAAAATAAAAATAAGAGTTATAGTTATATGATTATTAGAGTGTTTACTGAAATTTTTACAATACATAGATAATATAATGCTCATAGTGATTACCGTCTTGATTGTTGACCTCATTAAAATTACCATTCCTTCAACATGGAATTTCACTACAATAGGGATTAGAGTAAAATATTCCTGATTCAGGATGATTTTCCAACATGTTCTATTATGAACAATGATGAAAATTGTTCATTTAATAATTTTAATTGAACGGAAATAACAGAAAACTATTTAAAATCCAACCACATGATAAATCTAAAAATATATATATATATAAATCAGAGAATGAGATAAATAAAATAGAAATGCAGAAATTGCAGGTGTTGCTTGTTATAAAAATAGAAATCAAGGTCTAGGATATTACGTTTAGAATATAACAATATATCGCTATTCCGTTGTTCTAAACTAAAATTGCATTCCGTATTGCAGCAGTAAACTCAGAAACGCTTTTATGGAAGTTATATCAAGGACAACAAATATTCAACTGCTACTCCATATTTACTACTGTGCACATGTTGATTTGTATTTTTGTATTAAGTTTTATATATTTACAGTGATAACGTTTTATCTTACATGATAACACGTTACCGAAAAAATAAGCTATTCGCTACATTTAACCAATTTATTTAATATTTATTTGTATTAATATGTATTTTTTATTGACATTTATCTAAGAATTATATTTTATTTAATAATTTATTAGATTATTTATTTAAGAATTAGTTAATTATTCACATTTACATATGCTTTTAACTATTGACTGAACCATGAGTAAGATACAAATATATATTTTTAATATATTTGCTCTATTCATTTATTTATTTATAACTTTCATAAACATTTTCTTAAACTTTTGAAGCATTATTATAGTTAATGCATTTTACATTCGTCATTATTTTTATAATATTGAATACATTAATCAACAAATTGAACGTACAGGAATGCATTGTGAAGGCTGATAGAATTTATCAGATATATAGTATACACGATAGATTCCATCAGCCTTTCCAAAAGTATTATACTAATAAGGACTGTTGGAAAATATTTTCTATAATTAAATACTTTACAGTTATGTTTGAAGTTAGCATTTAATTTCAAGTTCACCCTACTATGTTTCCAACAGAACACTACACCATGACCTACATATCCCTTTTGTCCTTGATCTCATACCAACTAAATTCTCAAAATTCCATATAAACCAACCATCCTAATCCTTTGGTTCAAACCTTATCTAGTTTCACCCATCCCTACAGCCAACCTAGAAGGTTGAAACGGCAGTGGCCAAGAGACTTATTAAAATAAAAATGGACAATTGGAGTTTTGGCAATGGTCAGATTCTCCACTCAAGTTGAGTGTTTGCGGCTTTAGCGCACTTGCCCAGCCTCCACTGGCTTATTACCAGTAATGCGGCAAGAGGAATGCGCTGGGATCTTTTGAGCTCTGCTCTACCCCTCACACGTGGGGGATAGACTGGGCTCAGGGATCCTCAGGTCGATTGTGTAAATATTGTATATATTATTTTATCATTATGTTATTTTATTTATTTATTTTTCATACAGATAGTTTGATTATGTTCATCTTGTTTATTCTTTTGTTTGTATATATTTTCAGAGTTTTATTTTTTATTTTAGTATGTATGAGATCATTCATCACTATTACCTATTGCCCACAACTGTGTGGCAGATTGTAATATCTATCAATAAAAAAATAAAAAAATTCAAGTCAGCAAACTTAGCTTCATTTAATTGTTTGTTAATTAATATTATTTTACGATTCGGGGTTCCAAGGGCTTCTTCAGGAATAACCTTATTTTTAAGATGATTCTCGAATTACAATTTTTATAATGAAGAAAATAATATCATATTACAATAAAAATGAACAATGCAGAAATATACATGGCTTGTAGTCAGAGAATGGTGTGAAGTACGTTAAAGCATTAAGTTGTCGGAATTAATAATGAGCAAGCCACTAAAAGGAAAGTCATCACTAAATCAAAGGGTAAATATCTTGAGGGTAGAATGAAAGGTAAATGTATTACATCAAATCTGACGTTAAATTGGTGGTGTTATTAACATCAAGCTTCCATGTTAGTTATGTCTGGTTGTTTCTATTATTATAAACTTCAGAAAAAAACGTTAACAGCTATTATGAGTAACCCTTAATAACATGAGCATTTTTAATAAGCTTTCTCAAAATATGAACAAAATTTTAAAATTAAAAGCCTTGTGCTTATGCTTCTTTATTGGTCTTCTATTGCCCCTTAAATCGTCTAGACTCATTTTCCTACCTACGAAATAAAGCATTGGACATCATTCACGGAAATGGCGTCCCATTATTCACTAGCAACTATTCGGAGATACTCCTTTGCAGATCTTGCCTATAAAAATACATCTATAATCCACGTGTGTAGAAAACGAGCCTATTAAGCCTTATTCTTTCATTCTTAGAGCTATTTTTTTCTTTTTGGGTAATGAAGCTGTTACGGTTGCCATGGTGAAATAAAAACACTGGCTAGATCTGTGAAGACAAGAGGTGTTACGGTTGTCATGGGAAAAATAAAACACGAGTGATATGTTCTGACGAGAGAGTTTGGTTTTTGTAATGGCGTCAGTCTTGATTTTGGAACACGTATATTCAGACGAGTGGGTTTTGGTTTTGTGAAGGTGACGTTTTTGATTTTGGAACACCTTACGATTGTTAAATGTGAAGTGGTAATAGTTTAATGGCCCTCTATCTTTACTGTTTGGACCGGAATATCACCATATAAGAAATGTTGTCTTATATGTTTGTTTTTCAAAATTATGGTGTTTTACTTCAATAGACGGTCATTAACACTAGAAGTGGAGATATAGTGGAGTGCGTAGCAACGAATCTTCAGCACGTCCTGGATAGGAGAGTTGCGGTATTACATCATTAGAGATTACATCTCTATAATTATGGAGTGGTGAGACGGTGACCGGAAAGGAAATATCGGACAACCTTATGTTCGGCTAGGAGTGCACCCAAGGACTACATGGGGTTTGAACTAAACTTTATTTTGTTTTTATTTTATATTCACTTTTGGATAATAATGTAAATATAGTTATTAAGGTTTAGCATTGAAGTTAAGGTTAAGTCAACCTATAACTTTTAATTGTTTTATTAATTGATAAGAATTCTTTGTTTTCCTTTTTTATTCTCTGTATATATATTTCTTATTATTATTAAACGTTTGTACATATAGTTCTCCTGTTCTTTCTCTGCTTTCAACTTGTTAATTTACTTATGTTTTTTGTTGTTGTTGTTCACAGAATATTACGATAATTCAACAGGTGGGTAGGTAACACCCCTAGGTTTTCTGTTATCTAAATGTAAAAGTATTCCCCAGTGGTCATAATTCAACAATTGTTTATATAGTGGTATATTTTAGCTATATTGTGAGCATAATGCTTCGGGGTTTTCGTTATTTCCAAGAAAAAAATAACGTGGCGCCTAAGGAGTAATTCTTTATTGTTTTATCTATTTTTCCTTTAGCAATTATATTTCTTCTTTTTTTTATTATTATTATTTTCCTTTAACTCACCCCCTTCTACGCTGAGCGTGGGCAACTATAAACGATAAACATATAACTAAGGATAAGTCAAAATTTGCGGTTATATAGTCTGGCGCCCAACGTAGTTGGCGAATTTCTATAAAGTAATAATACAGAAAAGGTAATAGCTACTTGTTAGTCCAATAATTCAAGATAACTCATTCACCCAGGGCTCAGAACCCCTTCTGTATTACTCGACCACTATGAGTTCAGCTTGAGAATGAGAGCTAATTACTCTCCATGGTATAGTTGCCTTGCCACGAACATTCCTCCGAGGAGGTAGGGCAAGAAGGATCCCATAAAGCCCAGTTTAGATCATCTTCTAACGTCTCGTTGTACTCCCTATTCTCTCCCAAACTCCAAAACTCCACCCTAAATTATTACTTTTTCCTCAGGGACCTTCAACCTATTTTCCAGCCTTGCAGTGGAACTAACCTTATGATATTATCATGGATAGCTACTTTAATGTGAAGGTTACAATGCAAACAATAAATAAATTGTATGTTTTTAATTAGTTATTATTTCTGTTATGGAGTTATGATTTTGACGTTTAATAATAATAACTCATATACCAGAGAATTACGTCACCACCAACGTACAAACAGAAATGGTTGCCAATGCTGTTAGACCAAGAAGAAGAGGGGACTGGCGAAGTATTCTTTTATGACATTAAGACGTGGTCATATTGGTTCATATTCAGATAATGTGTTCAATTATTAGTAAGAGCAAGGAACTTAAAGAATCGTTAATATAACTGATTTAATTAGATACATTTATTTCATATTTTTTTATATGTTATTTTAGCAAATAACGATAAATCAGTGTGACATTAAAAATATAAATAACAGAAATCAGACTATATTTAAAATATTGCAAATAATTAGCACTTTATTTTCTAAATTTTATACTTACTTAATTCTCTCATCAACATAATTATCTTCATTCTCATGTACACTTTTGCCAAAATGACCTATAATTTCTTAGATATTTTTTCAAGAGGTATTACCTTTCTTAAATTTCGTTTCATTTATGCTTAAATTATTAAAAAAAAAAGTTATTGAAAAAAAAGAAAGTCAGGATTTTCATAGTGGTTATTCCATGAAATGACATGTTTTTCCAACGTTTTCAAATTTATTAATTTTCATGAAAATAATAATAAATACAAATATTTAAGGCATTGATATTAAAATGTATTTTAAAAAACTTACCGCTTTAATTGAAACAATAAATAGAAATAAACCAAACTTCAGAGGCCAGAGTACAGACTACTACGAACAACCAAGAACCATCATCGACTATTGCAGTATATCAATATCTTGTTTATCAGTGGCAAAACTGGTAAATCCAGTTTAACTACTCCCATCGAAAAAAAAAAATCCTCGTGTTTCATAAGTATTATTGAATGTTATATATAGCTTCATGAGTGGTTTTGCTAATAAACTGCAATGAAGCTAAAAAAAAAAGTTTTTTTTTCATAAATGGAACAGAAACCTGTACATGGATCAGAGTTGAGCAACGAAACATGATCAGTTTTTTAGGAAGGTATTTTACTAAGGTGCTTTAAATATAGTCAGTTAATACAATAAAGATTCTCAAATATTTTGTTTTAATCATACTGGCAGAAGCTAAAATGTTGAGAGTTGAAGACTGAGACTGAGCCGTTTATGACTAATCCGATCAGGAATATTGGAATTAAAATTTAGATGACTGGATGTACCACAGGGAACTAGGAAATCTCAGTACAGTGAGCACATACCCCTTCGTAGGATTTTTATTCATTTTTATTACATCAACGACCGTCAAGATTTGTCACCAAATCCTATATGGTGAAAATTCAGATAATATTTCAATTAATACAAAATTAGCTCACTAAATTATTTGAAAGTTAACTTATAAAACATTAAAATGAAGTTTACAACAACAAGTGGAATATAAAAATAAATAGGAAATAAAATACAAGTACAATTATATAAATAAAAAAATTATACCGAGTTCACTTTACCAAATTCTTTCCACCTCATTTGCAGACAAACCAACGTGACTTGGAATCCATTGCAATTTGTAGCTGTTAGTGCAGGTCATTATTTATCATGTTATGGATTATTTACAATGATAAATATGATGTTTTTTATATAATTTATGTATTGATATTTACAACTGTATTAAAAATATGTATAACAAGCAAATGTGATCTAGAGTTATACAGTGATATTACACAGACTAGTCTCCAATTACATTTCTAGAGTAAAAGATTTCGAAGTTATCTTCTTTTTAGACGCCTAGGAAGATTATCAGGTAGTGAAAGTGAAGCCAGGCTAGAAACAAGTGGGCTTAAAGGTTAGGAAGTTTATTACGGGAGAATTGGTTCTAGCAAAATTGGCAACATATATAACATTAAGGTCCTGATCGATAACTTGATATTTGACTGTAAGCATTGGATTCGAGAGGAATTCGATGGTTTAGTAGAGCCCCAAAGCTCAACACCTTAA
Source organism: Halyomorpha halys (assembly GCF_000696795.3). Lineage (NCBI taxonomy): Eukaryota > Metazoa > Arthropoda > Insecta > Hemiptera > Pentatomidae > Halyomorpha > Halyomorpha halys. Next base: position 226,414 of record NW_027113424.1, read on the forward strand.
GTCCAGAGAGGCCTTGTAATGGTCATATAAATGATAATTTTGTAATTAGTTGAAAGATTTCTAATAAATGTATAGTAAATGTAATATTCTGAATTCACTTCCTTAAGAGTATTCCAAGTTTGTCGTTTGTCCAGATGTAGTCCTAGGTAGCTTATCAGTTTGACTGGAATAAGTGGAATATTATTATTGTCAGGAAGTCATAGATTTACGACCAAGGGTAAACGTGATTTTACGGGATTTATTGGGAATTATTTTAATCTTCCATTTTTGACACCATTCATCAAGGGCGGCGGTGTGGGTTTAGAGAATCTGGGATACAATGGAAGGATCATTATTCACTGATAACACACATGCCCCATCGGCATACGTTGTGTTGGGATTTCAGCTGTATAAACTGTATAAAAGATAGGACCAAGGATACTACCCTAAAGTATACCATCAGACAGAGGAAAGGGAGATGAATGAATGCTCCGTTGTGATTTCCTTTGAATAATCTTCCAGTGATATAGGAACGAGTAGTGAAAAGGTATAGGGATAGAGAATTATTGGATCTTGTATATTTGTTTCTGTGGAATGTTTTTAATAATTTGTACGAAGAGACTAAATAATAATGGGATAATAGGATAATAAATTTAGAGTTAGAACTTAGTATATAGTTCTTAGTAGAATAAGAAATGTGCGTCGGGAGTTAGAATAACGTTCAGCACTGATAACACTGAAATTAGTGGCTATGGAGACTGAGATTATACGTTCTTTTTTTGGATCTACCACAGCTATTGCAATGTGGCAGTATCTTTGCAAATTTGTAATATCTACAATAAGTTTTGTTTATAAGTCACGTTTCGTCTAGAACTGATGGCTGACATGTGAAAACGTCTATTAATGATTGAGGCCACATAACACATGGTCTATGTTTATGTGAATAGTTTTAAATGAAATTTCAGAGTAATTAATGTAGATTTATCAACAATAGGAAACATTATTACTTCTAGTTTTGCAAAAAGAAGATAGTAATCGAGTGCTGTAAAATATCTTCCAGATGTTCACAAATTATCAATTGTATATTTGTTTTCATCTAGAAGTGATTTTTAAGAAAATATAAGAAGTATTGTCACATGTTGAATTACAAACATTACTCTTTTTACTCTACCAGTTTTAAGTTATTTTTCTATTGCTACAAATCAATACTTAAGCTTTTTCGCATAATGAAAAGATCAAAAGCAAAAAAATATGGAAAATTAATGAAGAGAACTGCAAGTAATTAAACTTGCAAAGCAGAGTGAGCTCTGAGTTTCAAACTGGGAGCTAAGGAGCAAACCAAGTTCTCAGTCCCTTAACTACCTCACTCCCAATTGAATAAGTCACCAAGTATATGGCACAGTTCCTCGTAAGATGTCCTTCTTGGAATAAATTAAGCAATTGATAGGAACTGAGATCAAAGAAGAAACAGAATTAATTAGTCATTCTAATTTATAATAATTTTATAAACGTTTTTATTAGCATTACAAAATATATCTTGTTTTATACAACACTACATAGGCGTGCCCAGCTAGGGAAGTATTTATACGTGTGTGTATATATATATTTTTTTTATTTTTAGTTTCATTCGTCTTTTCTGTGATGAAATATCACAACTTGAACGACCATGGCTATACACTCCTCCCCCCCCCCCAATTGTGGTCCTGGGTACGCCTTTGCAATAGTACATATCAGGCAGAATATTACAAACCCAGGCAAATTCATTTTCGAATTTTCGTTTTGACGTGCCAACGTCTTATAAATCATTTTGCGGGATGCCATGTTAGAAAAAGAGTCCCGTAACGGAAATTGACTTCGTTTAACATATGGATATTATATCATATGTATAAAAATTAATTAATGTATAACCAAGCAAAAATAAATATCTGAATTCAATATGTGAACTGGTTTATTATTTCAAATATATAACATTGTATTGATTTTAATTTATATTTATGTAATATTAGCATAGAGTATACGTTGCCACGGAAACATGTCGCCTCGGCGGGAAGCGCCGAGGCCTACACGGGCACGGTTTTTTAATAGATAGTTTTGGTTCTACATTCGTGACTTCATCATCATAATCAATCCTCTTGAACAGCATTAAGCAGTGTGAGGAGGAAGTTTATAGGGCCCTCTCCAGCTCTGCCAGTCTTCCTGGCATGAATATTGAAGTCCTCTTCTCTGGAAGTCGATTTCTGCCTTATCTTCCTATTTCTTTCTAGACCGTTCTTTTCCTCTCTTTCCCTCTACTTTGGCTGGGTAAGCCTCTCTAGCTATCCTCCTTGGTTCCATTCTTAGAAGATGTCCCAGCCATCTCAGTCGATTTTCTTCTATTACACCGTTGGCCGGGTTAATATTAAGGTCCGACTATTTGTTGTTGTTTCTATTTCCTGTGAAGTGCTGTTGCTATATCTTACTACATTTCTTGTTTTCTTATAGAGACTCTCAACCATGAGGCTCGGCTAGAACCCTTTTTCTTTCAAGGCCTCCAAGATATTAGGCTTTCTCACCCGATTGAAGGCAAGTTCAACAAAACACACCAACATCTCCTTTTCCAATACCTTTTCGAAAACCTGTCTCATGGTGAAGATATGGTCCTGGGGGTTACGATTTTCCGGAAAGCCGTATTGCTGCCCTTCAAGTAATCCTTCGATTCTTTCTCGTATTCTCTTTTCTAAGATCTTAGAGTAGATCGTACATGATACCCTTAACAGTAGATGACAATAGTAGTAAAATAATAATTTCTTCCAAAAACAATTAAGTGACAAGTGATTTGAATTGAATGGTTTTTGAAAGCAATATTTTCATCTCATGGTATTTCATCCCATATCTAGAAATAAAACTATTAATTAAAAAAAATTCAAACTCTGATAACGGGCATTGCTTGTTTTGAAACTCTTTGCCTCTTAAAAAATAAAAAATAAAGCATTTATTTATTCAAATGAAATGCAATACTCCTGATAAGGTTAATACTGATAAAGTGGTATGTTTAATTTGAAATGTATTAAGACATCTGTAGATAAATTATATGTATTACTAGTGTTTATTTTTTATTAATCTAGTGGTTACTTAAGAAACCTTAATTTCTACTTATTTATCATTCAGGTTATTATTCAATTTATTATTTTTTTAAAAAACGATGTTGTAGAAAATAAGAACTTAGCATAAAATATGTAATTTTTTTTTAATTAAATAGTTTTAAATGATAGATAGCTATCAAATAGTTTTACAATGATCATTATTTTCTCATTCTATAGTCAATTGTTAGATCTTTCGTACCAATTATATTTATTCTGATCCTCTTCAACCATTAGATATAGCGAGAGGCCTTACAAAAGAATCTGTATGCCTTCCAAGGTGAAACTAAGTCTAAGAAGACTAACTTCCGATAAAGTAATTTTACACTTTTCCAGGATCAGGCACCTTCCTCTCTTTTCAGAGAATCACCAATATTTATTTTATCAATTTTAGGCCAAAGAAAACTAATTTCACACCAGTCATTTTTAAAATTAGGAGCTAAATCTTAACCAATCCCAAAAGTAGCCAAAAAATCCCAAAAATCAATTTCATTAATTAGATTAGAGTGTATTAAATGCAGAAGTAACACAGCAGAGAACTGAGAAAACTGTGATAAACAAAATTTATTAAAAACCAAATAATAATAACTTTTCACTATTAGACCGCCCTTAAAACCCTTTGCGCTAGATTTATTTCTTTCAAACTATATTTCTCAAGGGAAATTCTACGATACTTTGAAGATTTTTTTAGTGATGACTTCTTATTCAGCAAAAAACTCCAATAAAAATAATGCAAAATAACAGTTTTACCCTTTTTTCTAGAGAAATGGAGTTTGTATTAACTTTTTTTTGCATCTAGTCCTGGATTCCTCTCAATCCTCTGTACATGGGCATACTGTGGTGCGTCTCTGCGCTGGGACCCTTTGGTATGTACAATCTAAATATTGTTTCGCTGCTTCCTCCACAGTGGTTGCCTGGGTTCCTCCAACTTTGATAGCCACCATTAAATGTAGTCGCTTGACTTTGCCTTGTGTCACTCTGTAAGGGAAACATCTAGGGATTCTTCCCTAACTCCTCAACAATGAGCTCGTCCCAGAATCTCTTTTTTTGATGACGCACTCCGTTTCGATATAACCTATACCTATGCTTAGATTCTTCTCGGAGTGCGTCTCCTCAATACGCTTTACGATGGGAGCCATGGTGAGTGTTACATCTCCAACTCTGTTACCTCGCTCTAACAAATGTAAGACCAGATGGATGTTTCATGACCACGAGCTGAAACCTCGCTACGCACTCCTCTAACAGTTTACCTCTGGCATCTGTGCGAATAGACCCTTCACGAATTGATCCCGGAAAACACTATCACATTGAACTTAACTGGGACGGCACACAGCAGCTATATCATCTCCAACGTTTATATTTACATTTTCCTGTCGCGGCGGCATGTATGCTAAAACCAGGGCGCAGGCAACTCTGCCCAACCTGACATAACATGACACCTGGTCTGCTGTGGTAAATAGTTCAAATACGTTCGATAACGTCGATGTGCTGGGGCATCCTTCCTCTTCTTCCTTCCAGCTTGAGGGTTGTGTTTATCTTCCATCATCTTTCAGTTCCTCCAAAGAGGGGTATGGGTGGTTCACCTCTGGGGCATCGGAGCCAGTACCAACCCTCTTACTTACTCTTATTTTGGGGAGATGGGACCCCTAAAGGCTCTGGTTCTATCCCTTTAATCGACAGTAGATAGGCCTCCCTCCTTCTTTTATTTTCACTTTTTTCTGCTTCTTTATGGTGGACATTTTTTTCCTTCTTTTGTCTTTCTCAAGTCCTTAATTATACCTTATTAAGGATGGGAGAGACCCACTCCTTCTTCTTCTGGTCATAGACCGGCCAAGCGACTCATCAACAGCTCGGCCACCCTTGGGGATATTTCTGACAAGTTCTTTGCAACTATATTATCTTTT
>NW_027113424.1:231815-243665 GCF_000696795.3 Halyomorpha halys
AAACTATCTGTATGAAAAATAAATTAAAAAAATAACATAATGATAAAATAATATAGTCTCTAGTCACATTTACACTCTTATACAATATTTACACAATCGACCTGAGGATCCCTGAGCCCACTCTATCCCCCACGTGTGAGGGGTAGAGCAGAGCTCAAAAGACTATTCTATCTAAAAATTAAATTTAAAATGGTCAGTAATTTTATTAGAAAAGAGCCATAGCAATACTATAAAATAATATTTTGAAAAATGATCATAAAACATCTTCATTAATAAATTGAAATGAGATTCAATAGTTCTCTGTGTTTATAATTTAACTTGATTAAAATCATCAAGTATTAAATTTATAAGCATTTTTTTCAAGCGGATTAGGATAATTATAGTGGTAATTCTGTACAGTTGAGGAAGTGGGTATTGAGGCTAAGGATTTGCATACAGACTGCTGGAGCACTCGCTCCATTCAAACTTGTTTGTACGCTATGATCCATTTGCTTACAACTAGAAGGCTTGAGATTGTATTGAAGAACAAGGGTTTTAATTGGCTAGATAGAATTTTATTGAGAATTACAGATGTTTGCTTTACCTGAAATAGTATTAAATTAATTAATTGAAATATATATCCTGGGAAGAACAGAAACGATCTCTTGAAATAAAAAATATTTCTGTCCCAAAATCTTAGTTCTCTACTACTGACGGCACTCAGGCCCCGTCTGTGATAATTATTTAAATTTGTATTCAGAATTATTTATTTATATAATATAGTTTTAGATGATCATTAAACATCTATTGTCACGAAAGAAATTTTAAGTAGCTTATATCTGTGCAAAATCAGCTCAAACCAACCCTGAAATGGAAATGATTCTAACTAGTCCTCGAAGCACAAGTATCGTGGCTGTTGTCAGTTCAGATTCTTCTTAAACGTAAGGGAAGATCTTATTAATACATCATATTTCTCAATAAGGCAATGATTTTCTACCATATTATTTTGATTATAAAATTAAATATATTTTGCCAAGCAGTTCTTCTATTTTATTTTTTTAAGTTAAGTAATATAATATTGTATAAAATAAAGCTAGTTTATCATTAAATGTCTTAGATTTTTTTTTTAATAATAATTTACTATTGTTATTTACAACTGTATACACATATATAAAACAAGTAAATTTGGTGTAGGTGACATAGTAACATGATACAAACATGTGGAGAATCTACCCACTGATAGAACTCCAATAACATTTCTAGATGGGAAGATCTCGAGCCCATCTTCTTTTCAGACCCCTAGGAGGATTATTAGGTAATGAAGGAGAACCAGGCTAGAAACAAGTGGATTTGGGTGGTTGAGAAGTTTATTATGGAAGGAACGGCATCTGGTTCTGGCCAAATCGGCAACATACGGGAACATTGAGATCCTGATGGATGACTTGATTTGTGACAAAGTAAGGAGCATTAAGGATTTTGGTCTTAGATTTAAAAAATATTCGGCCATATCCAAACAGCCAGTCGAAACAACATAAAAAACGCGCAGAAAGACCACTGCAGCCACAACTGGTGAAACTAGTTTACCAACCACTTCTACCAGCAACAATATTGTTGCTGCTAACAATCAACCAAACGAGACTTCGAAACCGGTTACTTTTTCAGAATCTGAGCCACCACCTATGTATGTTGCAAATATCGAAAATTTCGTTTCTTTGCTAGGGAAATTGCAAATAGGACAGACGAATTTCTGTTGTTTTTCAAGAGTGAAAGATATAAAAATCAATACTTCCACGAAAAAATATCATAAAACTCTAATAAATTAAAAAACATACAACTTTCATTGCTACCAACTTCGCGATGAAAAAGCACAGAGTGGTCTTAAGAGGCCTACAATTTATGGTTCCTACAGGCCTACTACTCCCACAGGCGGAATAAAAACTGGCCTTCAGGAAATAGGACATAATGTTCGAAATATATCTTGCGTATTGCACCCCACTGGAAAAATTCCACTACCACTGTTCTTCATAGACTTAGAGCCAGCAAGAAACAATAGCGAAATTTTTCAAGTCACAAGACTTGTATTTTTATCGGTACGTTTGGAGCAGCCCAGGAAGAAATCTATAATAGTGCAGTGCACCAACTGTCAAAACCTTGGACACACAAAGAGCCAAGCCAGCCGCTTTAAAAGGGCCGGACTATACCATCAAACGCCTACCAGAAATCACGAGATGAGCCAGCTGGCCAAGTGGGCACTCTGATCGAAAGACCATCCAGCCAACTACAGATGATGTGAGGTCTAAAGAAAACGTATAAAGGCAAAGGACACATAGACACATAAAAACTCTGGAGAAAACTGTTAAGAATAATAGCACACAGGTACTTCCTGAAGTTGGGAATTTCGCATCTTTTCCAGAATTTCAGAAAAATGCAACTCAACTCAACCAGCAACAACTTTCTGTCTCAACCGTCTCAGACCATCATCGCCAGGAATACAGAAGATCGCAACCATACTCTGAAGTCACAAGGAACCAGCAGTCTCAACGTCAGGCGCCTCAGGCCTCCCATTCCTATCCACAGACCTCTCATTCTCAGTCTCAAACTCCTCGTTCACTTATTCCTTTCCATATTCTACCTTTAAAGGTTAAATAACCCCTGGGCCATCCACATCCAACTCCTTCTCATACTACTGTTCAAGTAAACAACCCACCCCAATTACTGGTTAAAATAGATCCTGTACCCCATTCCTCACGACGGGTTCACCCAACACCCAGTTCACCCAGCGTCCCGAGTCAAACAAATTACCCAGCCCCTGATCCACATCTTAACTACAATTCACCCGATATAAACTCTAACCAATCATCCTTCTTATTGGATCTCCAAGATACTATAAAACCACTTACACCCTTCTCACTAGAATCCTTACCTAAATTCCCTTCAATCTCCCACGATGAGGGCAAAGCTGCCAGCTATCCTTTGGGGGAAGGCTAATGGACTACATAACCACCGTGACGAATGCGATATATTTCACCACAACGGATACATAGACATTGCACTGTTGACAGAAACTCACTTTAGTTAACAATCACATTTCTACATTCTACGATGGGGATGTCGTACATCCAATACCCGTATATATTCTTTCCCGAGTCACTACCTCCAATAGTTATTCTATCCTCTCGCCCATAAATCCCACTTATTGGCCTAAATCCCTCAAGAAACGTTTTGATATCCTAAATATATTTATTACCTCCCAAGTTTCTTGCTCCCGGACCATTATCGACGACATTGACGAAGCCAAAAGTTTACAAAATCTATTGTAAATTCCTACCCCCCCCCCTACATTTTTTCTCATAATCCGTTCTTATTCCTCCAACAGGTTATTTCAAGTAAATCACAACAACGCTTATTCATCCCTATTTCCTCAGTCTGCTCGTGTATCTCAGTATAGTATCCTTGGTCTTATCCTTTACACAATTTTTCCCAACCCATTCTAACACCATCCTCATCACATATGCCAATAGTGCATGTCTATTGCCAGTGATCTTTCTATTGTATCCCAAACCCTCCAATCCCACATCACCACCCTTGAAGAATGGTGCCAAAACGGGAGGATTAAAATAAAACCCACCAAATCAAATTTACACTTTGTCGTAAACCTATCACCTCTTGCCTCACAGTATCCTTTAACAATACCCCACTTATTCCTGTTGAACAGATCCGTTACTAAGGACTACATCTCGACAAACGACTGACATGGAACCGGGCTCATACAAGGCTGAAAAGACAGGAAACTGCTCCTCGATTCCGATCGATGTCCCATATGTTGCCGATTTAGCCAGGATCAGATACCAATCCTTCCATGATAAGCTTCCCAACCACCCAAACCAACTCATTTCTAACCTGGTTTCTCCTTCATAACATGATAATCCTCCTAGGCGTCAGAAAAGAATATGGCATCGAGATCTTGTCCTCTAGAAATGTTTGGAGTTCTATCAATAGATAAATTCTCCACATGTTTGTATCATGTCACTATATCACTTACAGCAAATTTACTTTATGTATATATTTTTATAAAGCTGTAAATAACAATAAATAAATTATTTTAAAAAAAAGTAATTCACCCAAAAACTTATCTTTATCTCAGTCCACTGGAGAATTTAAGAGAATACGTAACATGAAATTATTATGTTAAAATACATAATAATAATGATGAAATTATGGTAAACTATGACAGTAACAATCAACTCAAGAAACGTTCCAATAAAGGGAAACATAAAAATTAAAATAAAACTAAAAACTTATTTTATAACTGGCATTATAATTGACCACCCACTTTTAGTAAACTTCAGTGTGAACAATACCTGTAGAGTACGAATCACGTACTCTACGTAATAACGTTAGTTACGTAATTAATTGATAAAGCACTGTGACAATCATATATAGTGTTCTTAAATGTTTGGTTTCATTGTCTTGTTTCGTGCTGAAATGTCAGAAACTGATTGACTATGGATTGCCCCTCTTCAGTTTTGATCCTGGATACGCTTCTGAATAACATTAGTGCTATCCTCAATTAATTCTAACTTTAAAGTCGATGGTTATTGTTGAAGAAAAGCCGCTGTGTTTTCCAGCTCGCTAATATTTAAAATTACAAGATTTAAAATTAAATATCTCCGATATTTGTTGTAGAGGACTCAACTACTCTGAATTTGTGTCTCAGATAATATTATTATTTCATCGGTTAGAAAAAAAAACGAAAAACATTTTCAGATTTTGAGCTCCATTGACTTTTAATCTATACGGCATACATCTGTTTAATGAATTTTGAAAAGTTTTATTACAAAACAAATATTTTTCACAATTCTGAAAAAAAGGGTAAAACTAGACAAATATTATTTTGTCATGTGCCCTAAAAATATGATCGTAGACATAAAGGGTCGTTTATTTAAGAATTTTTTTGAAAATTCTGACATTCTGAATTTGAATGTGAATTGCGAAAAACGTTAATGTTTTTAGCATAGCTTGATAAATTTTAGAAGTCGGTAGCAATACAGATACTTCAATGAGGATGTTTAAATATATATAATAGAATTGAAATAAAATGATTGAAAAAGCATATATAGATAGGGACGTTCTGTTCCCTTGTATGTGAGGTTTGAACAAAAAAGTTCAACAATGTTTCAAGTTCCTTTATCAATAGGTTCTATTTCTTTTGTTTTGATTACCCAAGGACGTTATACTTCCTTTTTTACTTTACGTTCCTTTTTTCTATTTTTATTCTCCCATAATGAAAGTATTACAACATATCTGATGAATGAATAAGATATAGTTACTAACGCTTAGTTACAAACGAACCCGTTAAAATTATCTCTGAGCCGACGGGCAAACATTCAAAGGAAATACCGAAACGTACGTAGTAGGATTGTATTATGACTGAACTTGCGGATTTAATTTTTATGAATCGAATTCGCGGAGTTTTAATTGTGGTTGGTGAGCGGAGTTGTGCCGGCATTGAATATCTAGGTTCGCTACACTCTATATTAATCCCAAAAATATATATGATAATATGTTAAAAGGTGATAGGAAAAAAATCTTTGTACTGTTTCGAATGAAAAGGTTTTTTTTTCTTTTATACTTCATACATATAACGAATGGTATCATAATACATATTATTTATGAAATATTTAGAAAATATTTGTTAATTTTGTTTGTTTTGTGGATCAACTAGAGTTGTACTTAACATAAATAAAATAGAAACATAAAACATAAAACAATGGCTTGAAAATTCAAAATAGATAATTCCTAAAAACATTATTAAATAACTGATATAATAACACTGATTAAACTAAAGTCCTTTTAGACACAGCCAAATATATATTTTTTTTAATATTCCAATTAAAATTGTATTAATATAATCAGAAATTATGTTTGTTAAATTTGGGTCAAATATCGCCCTTTTTTTGTTGAATTAATAAAAATGTCATCCAGTAACTTGAGCAACCAGCTCACATTATTCCTCATGGCCAGTTTCAACCGAGTTGAAATATTGTACCGTTTAAAGCTGTGATATACGTTTTAAAAATTACAGGCTCTATATTTTTAACTTTTACGTTGTTTTTTTTTCTGTAAATCGTCTCAAATTATATTTTTTTCTAGAAGAACAGATAGATATTCGAAGGGCATTCATTATTTTAAATAAGATTAAAATATTAAAATCACAAAATTATGTCAAATAAAATGATAAAAATACTATTATTGAAGCTTGGAAATTAATTGTTTAGAAAAATTACCAAACAAAAAGAAATTAATAAATATCCATAATTTTGGGATTTATCACACTCCAGAAATCGCGTTTGAGCCTTCAAAACATATTAAATCTTTATTTAGTGGTTTATAATTCGAAGGTGATTTTTTATTTTCCTGTTCTTTTTCTATTTTAGGCTTTATTAGCCTTCTTACTTTAATTTTTTTATTTATAAATTTTATATTCATGTTTCATCATCAGGGCCTATTTTGAAAAACCGTTACAATAATTTGGTTCAAAGTTTTGAACTACAGTTGAATTTTCATTTGGAATTTTTGATTTTTTTATAATGTAAATTTTCAACTCATTAATTATTAAAAATCTGTAAAAAAAAACTCTATAAATATGACTACATATATTACTCAAAATTTAATCCAAAATAGGATAATCTGGCTATAGTTCAAATCACTAAATTAACAAAAACCTTTGTGGCTGTTTCTCAAAACAGGCCCTCAAGACGAAAATTTTATCCGAAACGTTGGAAGATTGGGACACAAATATTGAATAAATAAATAATAAACTTAAGTAAGAAGGCTAATAAATCCAAGAACAGAAAAAGAATAGTAAAATATTAAATCTAATCAAATTTTACCTTTTACGTTTGTGTTAAGTTTAAAAACAGGATAAATCTCTGAGTTATGCATACTTTTTTGGTTTCCTTAAGATGTTTATAATTTGGATTTATTCCATTTAAATTTCCACGACTAAATCGTTAATCACTTTTTTATTATTTATATTTATGAATAAAATCTAAACAATAAATAATCCAATCTTTACTTTGAAGGACACTTTGATCAGAAAAAAATAATATTTACAAGTTGATTTACCAATTTAAATAAACGTCTTTGAAAAATAAATATAAAAGGAATATCGCTAAAGGTAAGAGATAGTTAAAGGAGCACGTACGTAACACAGATCGCTATTTTAGCGATATTTTTTTTTCTCCACATGTTTGTATCATGTCATTATATCACTTACGATTAAGATAAATTCCAACAAATCCCATCAAATCACCTTTACCCTTCGTCGTAAACCTACCGACTGCCCTACAGTTTCATTTAATAATGTTTACTCTTCCCCCTGTCGAACAGATCCGCTACCTTGGACTACATTTGGACAAACGTTTAACCTGGAATCCTCACACAAGACTGAAATGACAGGAAACTGCACGTAGATTTCGACTATTAGCAGTTACTAGACAAACGGTCTATACTTCGAACACATTACAAAAGACTGATCTACATGACTGTAATAAGGCCAACCTGGACATATGGAGTTGAGCTTTGAGGCTCCACTAAACCTTCGAATTCCTCTCGTATTCAAACCTTTCAATCCAAAATCCTTCGTAAAATCCTCAATGCTCCTTACTTTGTCACAAATAAAATCACACATAAAGATCTTAATGTTCCCTATATATATATACCAGATATCGCTCCTTCCATTATAAACTCTCTAACCACTTAAATCCCCAAGTTTCTAACCTTCCATCCTCTTCCATTCCTGACAATCCTCCGAGGCGCCTGAAAAGAAGATGGCCACGAGACCAGCTAATGTAAAATGTCATTAGAGTGCTACCAATGGGTAGTTGCTCTGCAGGCCTGTAACAATCCATTTTAACCAAGATCATATTTACTAAACATATTATGTAATATACAGTTGTCAATTTCAATAAAGATATTAAAATTTTTTTTTTTTACTGTTCATAAAATAAATATTGTAATGTTTAACAAACTAATAAACTAATAGCTTTATAGAGAAACTAAGGAGCATGTAGTACAAAATTCTATCTTGAAAATTGCGCTTTGTTACATTCTTGCCCCAAGCCATTCAATTGTTGTAGGGTTTGAATGAGAACACACGAATACAAATGGTGCTCCATGGTATATCATTAATGGTCTATTGGTGAATGTATTGTGTGCAATCATAATATAGTGTGTATTCAATGTAATGTAATCATACAATGAGTCTTACTACATTGCCTTTACTAAATTTCAATATGGAAGTATTTCATGACAATTATTATTGTTTAAAGTTTATTCAAGAATGTTTATTACTTCTTTTTTATTTTTTTTTAACAATATTTTTCTAGCATAATTTGTTTTTTTTTATTGATTTTATTAATTCACACCTGTCTTCAGACTGAAGACAATCAGCCATAGTGATATATTGCAAAATTACAACAATCGCATGAGTTGTATGATAGACACATTGATAGTTCCTCCTGAGTTTTATTGACTTCATTTGTTAACTAAGGAGATCTCTCATCCAGCTCTCTTTTTAGTCTTCATTACGTTTTTCGGGAATATTCGTGGTATAGTACTACCTTATTGGTGTAGTGGTAGAATTTGCCGTGAAATGCCTATAATGATGTTTTAATGTGGTATTGTACAGACGGTGTGTAAGTCTGAGTGCACTGTTCTGTTAATGACTTACCATGGAGATCGCGTAATCTGCAGTACTGTGTTTGATTGAAATGTTTAACATTTAAATAAACAAACAAACATTTAAATAAACTAAAAAAACATTTTTTTTTTGTTATCCCATATATTTTTTAAGTATATGTCCAAATGGGTTTCAGTAAGTAGGTGTGCGTGCAGTCACTGTCTTAAATTTAGCGAGGATCGTCTGTGAAATAGAGAGTAAGCGTTAAGCGCTTATTTAACGTAAGTCCCGTCTACTTCACATGAGGACCCCCATGTCATCCTTCTATATAAGTTAATTACCTAGCTATTTTACTAGCATAAAATTTAAAATATATATATATTTCTGGTCTCATTATTCAGAATAATTGATAAAGATAAAAAAAAATTAAATGCTTGATCAAATCAGCATCTACTTTCTAAGTTTTTAGCAATTATTTTATGCAGAATCTAGAAACGAAGTTATATAAACACAACCTATCGTCGCTTATAATCAGGACATTAAGCTCGAAAAAAATATTTTTTCTATTTAGTGAAAAAAATCAATACATTATTTTTCTCACTTGACTTTTTCTTCTTCTCGAATGCATTCTTGAAAAAATAGTAATAATAAAAAATACTATTCTAAGAAACAAGCTGTGATTCATTTTAAATACTACAAAAACATATTCTCGATTTTTTCGAACATCGGAGTATTACAGTTTACGCGGTGATATTAGTTAATATATTTGTTTCCTAATAGCTTTAGTGTCAATGTATCGATATTTTTTTTCTTTGATATCGTTGTTAAAAAAAATTGATCTGACGGTTGTTAAAGTAATCCTTTATCCTTTAATTGAGACTTTTTTGATCGACGCATGCCATATTTATGTAAGTACAACTTTTATTTGATATTTTGTTAAAACGTATAAATTTTGTATGCACAGCTCATCACTTTTGTTGAATTCTATATTACTTTTCGATTTTCTTAGTAATCAATTTTTTATTGATAATTTTCTATCTGATATTCATGATACTCTTAATAAGATAAATATTTAACCATATATAATAATGTGATATAATAACAATTACTTTTACTTTTTTAAAAAATACAAATAAAGTAAGTACAAAAAAAACAGACAAAAAAGTACAACTGCAACGGAAAATCCATATGTAGGAGGCCGTTTAAAAAAAAAATATTACACATAAAACCAAAATTTACAAAACATTTTATATCAAATAAAATAAATATATCACGCACACCCACAGACACATATATTGTAACTTGAAAACGAAATTATAAAAATGCAAAATTCTAAATTAGGAACGAACTAAGAATCAAATATTACATAATTAACTACTTATATATTACTGAGAATAGATGAATTAAGATAAAACAATTAATGGTAAAATTAAAATTTACCATAGAAGAAAACAAACTAATAAAAAGTTAAAATATGTTTAGAAGAAGTTTTATGTTAACCATAATGAAATTGAATATAAAACCGTACATTAGCTTATATTGAAATTATTGAGGTGATATAAAAAGAATATGAAACTGAAATCCCAGTCCAAAAGAAAGAGGAGAACAATGTAAAATAAGAAAGTTAAAAAAATAAAATAATAAATTAGGTGATAAAATAATTAGATATAATGTCAAAGTTTAGACTACTTAGCGTGGAGTTGTCTTATTCTGGTTAGCTGAAACATTGCATCATCTTTGTCAATGCTTTTGTTTTTTATTTCGAAATTAGGGAAACTTTTTCATAAAAAATTGTTTTCCCTTTTAGTTTTGTGAAATACATATCTGTACCATTACCAACAAGTGTATTATATTACACGAGGCGCTAAAATGCACAAGGGGATAAATCCAAGTTAGTATTTCAGGAATCACAAAATTATGTACAATTCAGGAATCCACCCTTCCTGAAACTCAAACCAAACTAGATCGAATTCAGTAGGTTTTGGAGGATGAATCATGAGCTTAATCAGCAAGGAACAAATGCCTGAAATAAATATATTTTTTATTTATTTTATCAGGACTCATTCCCTTTTTGATTTCCACACCTTGATGATAATATTTTTGTCTGTGTCTATGGTTGGTTGTGGTGGTTGTCGGTGGAACGGAGGAAAGTAAGAAATAATTAACTGAAAGCTTGCAATTTCAGTAGGGCTTTAAATGCTTGGAGTTATTAATTGATTGGAAAAAATAATCAAAATCTAGAAAAAATATTTTTTAAAAGAGTGGACTGAAATTAAATGTTGACAATCTTTCGGTGTTAACTTTAAGTAACATAACTTAACGAAAGATTCTGTTCAACTTGAGAGATCATAGAGTCATGCTGTTGAAAAAGAAAATAGGATAATTAAAATAATTATTATACAAAATGGAGGATCCCGTTGTCTACCACTATTTAGTTATTGCTTTCTCAATGAGGTGGTCTTATACCTCATCGTCCAACTATTCTAATACATCGTTGATGGGATACTAACAATTTTAAAAAAACTTTTTTTTTCATGCTGCGCAAATATAAGTTGAATCTACCATTATGGTCTTTCACAAAGCTATGTTTATCATATACTTAAGACATATTTTAGATATTTTTCTTAATAAACATAAAATTATACTAATTACTGAAATGTATGTTTAATTTTTATGGTATGTTATCACTATGGTCTTGGGCAAAGGTCTGTCTATCATTTTGACATATTTTAGAAATTTCTCTGAATTAACATCGTATATTAGTTATTATTATCCAAATGCAAGTTAAATTTCTTCTTTGACTGGTTAAATATTCTATAACATTAGCTTAAGAATATCATATTCGTCATTGGTTGGGCGTATTCAGCCGTACGACCGATTGTTACCACACCCTGTTCTCGATTCCAAGAACATAGTGTTGTTGCGGTAACTATCTGGAATCTGGATTTTTTTAAATAAAATTAAATTATAATTGAACAGCTATAAATGAGATTTTTTCTACAATATGTAAACAAGATAGAAACTTTTGTAGAGGAATACTTCAAAACTTATAAGAAACTCATGAAGTGTATTAAATTAGTTATATTCCAATATCTTTTTCATTTTGTATACCATCAGATATAGCTTTTATCGAGGATTGAATTGCCTTGTCTTCTTAAAATGATATATTTTTTTTACTACATATACTT
>NW_027113424.1:245026-249706 GCF_000696795.3 Halyomorpha halys
AAAAAAAAAATATATACATATATAAAATAGTCCTTCGGGAAACTGGTTATCGTTTCGGAAATAAATATATAGATTTACCTTTATTAACGTGTGTATTTATTGATGATAAAGGAAGCAGCGGATGACTAGAGGACTGTGATCATCTTTGGGTGGGGCTAGGGGTTGAACTGGTCCGGGGGTTTCCCCCACCCCTCTCGCCCCCTCCCTACCTGTAGCCCTTCCAACTATCACCATTTTTTTTTTATAATCCTTCTTCAATTATTTAAATATCCATATTATCTTATAATATTGAACACAATACAATTGAATTGTCAATAACACTCCTTAAATTTTCAGAAACAACAAACAATATTTCCCACTGGTACAACTTTGTTGCAGCTTAAAGAAATGATGTAAGTTTATTGTGATTCGAAGTTTCTGAATTCCCCACTACCAAATATTTTAAATAATGTACGTAAAGGTTACAGAACGGGCTGAACAGATGCGGTGTTTTCAGGATGCAAATTGATTGCTTTGTTGATCAAATATAACTCTTAAAAAGTTCCCTAGAATTCCTGAACTCTTCATTATGGAATTCAATAAGGAAGGGAAAAGTGGCGATGAAGACGTTGACTTGATGACAGTACAAGGTAAAGGTGCATGTCCACTGACACGACGTTATTTTAACATGCCTTCTTAAGTAAGACAAATAAAGTTTGAGAAACGTTTAAAATTAAAAAATGGTAAGTTGTAAAAAAAATAATCTTTTGTGGTACGTGCAAGACTTTCGCCTACCACTATATTTTGAAACGAAATTTATCATCGCTCGTTTTGGAATAGATATTATTATATTATTCACTGTGGCAATACATTACCGTAGTGATTCTCTAAATGAGTCTTTCAGTTAACAGATTGACTAACCCTAATTTCGACAGTTTCAGAAAACTAATTTAATTAATGTTTCTCAGAAGAAAAAAAAATACAATCGAAACTAAATATCTTAAATATACTCTGTAAATCAAACTCCTTGATCGTTAATATAGAAAAAACAAAATTATTAAAAACTTATAATGGTAGGCCTAAAAGAAGCAAATGTGTATATTTCGAGGGGAGTATTATTGAAGAAGTACCTGAATATAAATACTTTGGTGTAGAGTTTTGTTCAGTTTTGTGAGGACTTTCTATCCGTGCGATGAAGCATGTAGTATCTAAAAGTAACTCACCAATGGGGAGGTACTAAGTACCTGTGCGAAGGTTAAAATAATCTCTTGGGATGCCAGGCTGAAACTTTACGAGTTGACTATGTTAAATTCTATCATCCTCTACGCTGCACCTATTTGGGCCATGAAACATATAGTGGAATTGGAAAATATACAAGCGAGGTACTACAAGCAACTACTGTGCAATTGCAACGAGACACCCTACACTTTATGGTAAGACTAGAAGTGGCACCCATTCCTGTGGGATACGCACTTCACTTTAACTAATGTTAAAAAATTCATTTATTTAGACGTTTTTGCCATTCTCCATTACCTTCAACTACTTCGTATGTACACATTATTTTTTTTTAATCTTTGGCTTTCCTACGATTTTATACAATACATTTATGTTGCTATTCTCATTTCCCGAAATGTGATTTCAACTTGGAAAAAAAAAAATTTTCTCTTCATCTTCTCAGTTAATTATCGAATCCTTTCATAGTTTTTATCTGTCGATTTTTCAGTTCTAGTAAAAATGTGAGAAAGTTAATTTTGATGGCCTCAAAACGAGTATTTCTGTCAAAAATTCTAATTCCAACTTTTGCACAATCGCTCCTTAATATATATTCCATTTATTGGTAAGTGAAATTAAGAAAAACCTTATAATCGTAAAGTTGGAAAATCAACATTCTAACAATTTTTAAACATGATAAAAATTAAAAACATTTCTATACTCCTCTTATTATAATCATTAGCATCCGAGAGGATTAACCTATATGGTTACCGAACGTTGGTACAGAATATAAACAAGTAAGGTGAATAATTCCACGATAAGATATTTATAATTATAAAATTTTGATGATGAGATTCAGATAAGCTGCAATGGTTATTCAACGAAATGGAACAACAATATCACGATTTTCCTTTGTGAGGAACAACTCCATGTTGCTTGCGTTGTTCAAAAGTCAATAGAGCCTTAGGATTAATTATGAAACTTCCTAAGAACCAATAAGCTTTATAGTACCAAATGCATGGCTTCTTCGAACTTGTCTTTAAAATTTAACCACGGAAGATCGAAATAAATGGTAAGCTACTTCCTAAAATCATCACCTACTTTCTATTTTTGTAAAAAAAGGATTATATTTGAATAGTAATTGAATTATGATTTGTGTAGCTTTTCAAATCAATAATTTTTTATATGCCAAAATAGGATGAATTTATCTGAAAATATCTTATTCCATCTTATAACTACTCGTACCGGTACTACGTAATAGTTTTGCGGGGAAAACTGGTTGGACAAGAGACCTTGTCGGTGATCTGAAGAGATGCCCGAAAAATAAAACTGATCTTACCTCAGTGAGAAATGAATCCGCACAGCTCTGAACCGTGACTTCCAAGATATTTCCCTCAAAAGAATCGACCGCTGTGGCCTCTCTTAGTCATCAAAGGTGAAGAAAGAATATTAATTATTACACAGTTTTACGGGTAAAATCATCCATAAAGAAGTAATTTTATATATGTAACCGATTTAGCACGAAGCAGATATCAATCCTTCCATTATAAACTCCCTGACTATCCAAACCCACTAGTTTCTAACCTTGTTTTCTCTCCCTTTCCTGACAGACTTCCACGTCACCTGAAAAGAAAATCGCTTCGAGACCTTCAAATATTAAAATGTTATTAGAGTGCTTCTAATGGGTAGTTTCTCTACATGCCTGTATCATACTATCCTAATCTTACTTCTGATTTACTAAATGTATTTTTATGTAAGTACAGTTGTAAATGTCAATAGCTAAATAAATAAAATTAAATTTTTACACAATATATTTTATTTATACTTTTTACAATATCACCTAATAATTAAGTTAAGTTTAATCGTTTTACAAATACTTTCAAGTCCAGAAAATGTATGTTAAGAAAATTTCTTTCTTTTCCTATTTATTAACAGAAAAAAATAATTTCCGTTGAAATGGAGGAAAACATAGGTTATAATAGAAAAATTCAATATAAAGCCTATGGAGCTCAAATCATTATTTACAAACCAATCAAATTTTCATTAACTCAGTCTTCCTCAGAACTGATAACCACAAAATCACATTTATGCAGGCTAAAGAATTCCAACAAAATTACAAAATCGAACCAATACTTAAATCAATAAACAACATTTAATAACGAAAATTCGTATAACTTAATACTAATTTAAATGATTTTTTTGTCTAAACAAACTGTCCGTTGGTTTACTATTGACTTCAGGTGTAATTTAAACCTATAATTACATATTTATTATTTTATTCATTTAAAAATAACAATTAAAAATTAAAAATAACATCCAATATGGTCCGATCAGATGACAACATCTATTGGTCGGTGCAAAAAAAAAAACACATAAAAATGAAAGACATAAGTGGAATGTAAAGATTACAGTTTAGACTATTAGGGCTTTATGGATCCTATAGAATTTTTAAGCTAGATAAGTAGAATAGGAATTGAATAAACTACAACATGAGTGTACAATAAACCACACTTTATTTCTTCCTGTTTATAAGGTCGTTGATATATATTTTTATTGCCAAACATTAATATCAGTTTCAAATAAGGGCAATAAGTACTATAACATACTTGCTGAGAATATAAATAAATTAAATATTAATATTATTTATAATATTATACACTTTCTTGAGACTAATTAATGTTGTTTAAATAAATAATTTAATTTGTATCCATTTTAGTCTCAACACATTTTATTTTCCTTACGAGACCGACGTTTCGGCCAATCTTGCTATCCTCAGGGACAATCTACCTCAAAACACCTTTTATTACATGTATGATTCTCAAAAATTCAAAATACTTAACAATATTATTTATAATTTATCTTATTTCAATACAAAATATTAATTATATAGTGAATTTCAAAACAGATACAAGAAATTTGAACCAACACTATGTATCTCTGCATAGTGTTGGTTCAAATTTCTTAAGTAAAATTAATTTATGAAAAATATGGGATAAATTAAATGTGGATAATTATAATTAGCCTTGACGGGAATTTCACTAATGGAAAAAAGAGGAAAATTAACAAAAATATTGTTATAATATATAATTTTATTCCTTAAACTGAGTGGAGGAAGGTTACAAGCATTGTTGTGATAAAGTTTTAACAAATAGTGACTGTGATAAACGAATTTTAAATTTTGTTTTTAATGTGAATATTGACCAATTAGTAATAGTAATTAGACATAATGTAGGATATATTTATTAACAAGAAATATGTTTACCTAACATTTAATGTTTCATAGAAATTGTTGTTTTGACCTGGGCAGAATAGCCTGCATGAAGTTGAGTTTTTAAATCATTTAGTTTAAAAATTGTATTGAGATAAGATAAATTATTAATAATATTGTTTAGTATTTTAAATTTTTGAGGATCTTGCATGTAATAAAAGCTGTTTTGTGGTAGATTGTCCCTGAGGATGGCCGGATTGGCCGAAACGTCGTACTTGTAA
>NW_027113424.1:249821-256164 GCF_000696795.3 Halyomorpha halys
GCTTATGAACAATATTCCAAATTTTGAGATCATTTTATTATTATTATCGAGATTATTTTTCATTATTAATTTATTAATAAGATTATTTTCACTTGTGGAAGAATAAACTAAAATCCAGGAGATCCCGTCGCTTCTCTGAGCCATTGAAGATAGAGAAAGATTATACCCGCAGGCGCTCATGCCTTAACTGAAAAATCTGTACGAACCCAAGCCTCACCATAGCTGCCTTTTCCACTTGGAAGAAGAATTAGAGTTATACATGAGGAAAGATTAAAGATGTGTTAAAGAATAACGATGATTAAGAAGAAGGTATTCAGTTTTATGATATTCTAAAATTGAGGCATGGAAGTTGAAAAGCCTGTAAGAGCCAGAAATACGAAAAATGAGATTTTGACGGAACGGCGATAAAGAAACCAATGCTAATCGACTTGTAACCTCTGGAAATTGAACGGTTTAGTTCCTTGACCTATAATTTTTTTCATAATTTTTGAACAAAAATTCACCTATCTTTTTTTTCTATAAAAAACTAGTTTTTTTTTTGGCACATACAGCCTTTTACATTTCCATGCCTCAATTTTTGTCATAGACCGCTTAATGCATATATACAAAAATACATACACATTTCTTAAAATAATCTATTTTGATATAATCTATTAAGTTTAGAGCTTTGAAGTTTTAGAGCTTTGAAGTTTTAGAGCTTATAGATTAGATAGGGAAATTCTGAAGTCAATCCCTGCCGGTTGTTTTCCCGATCCATCAACCTGGATACATTAATGCATTGATAAGCACAGCCACCCCAATGTGCTTATAACCCTTCAAGAAACCGTTACTAAAATATTTTCGGCTCAGATCTAACATTTATACGCATAACAAAAAATAGTTCCGGAGAAGTCCCTCGTAGTTCTAAAATGTTAATATAACCTTCTTCGCCGATGGTGCTCTTCATTTTACTGAATTGGCGCAATTAAAAAAAACAACAAAGTATCTTTTAAAAAAGTGAAGTTCTATCCAAACATTGAAAAACTAGAAGCCATCATTCTCACAAAACGATGCCCTATACTTGAACATAATTTTAAATGATTCCTATCCTCTCTGCCAAATCCGTGAAATACTTAGACGTCAAGTTAGACAAATGCTCTTCAATAACCAGATTAGCTTAAAACATATAACGCAATGAAAATAGTTTAAAAAACGTTTCCACATTTTAATAAAAATCAGAATTATCCCCCAAAACTAAATACTCTATAAAGCATTACTAAGACCTGTTGTAACATATGTCTGTCTCATAAAGGAGCTTCACAATTCAACAAACTTAACAAACTATAAGTATTCCAAAACAAATGCCTTAGAAATGCAGACAACTATCATTAATAAACAATTTTTATTTTATTTTATTTAAAATTTTTTTTTCTTAGTTTACTTTTTCTAAAATGTAAATGATAGTTGATAAGTAATAGGTAGCAAAGGAAAAAAATCGTATAAGGGTTTATTCCGAAGTAGTATTTATTGTACATATTATATTTATAAAATAAAAACTTTTTATGAAGAAAAACAAAAAAAAAAAAAAGAGTCATAAATATTAATCTATGAAGCAGTAGTTATCAACAGCTTAGTTTCACCAGTCTTTCGAAAACCTATTAATATTTATCGCTTAGTTGCGGGCCTCTGAGAACTTGTTGAGAAGTTTAGGAACTTTAGAAAGCATCTCAAGACAGATGCTATTGATAATAACGGATTATCTTGATTATACTATCATGAACATCGTCCGTCGCTCCTGAAGGATCTTTGATGTTATTGTAAAGTCATACCCGCGTTTCAGATTACGAAGGTAAGTTTCCAAGAGCTTTACTAGAAACTCAAGTGTGGAAAGTTATAAACAAAATCGTAAAATGTTATTTAGCAACCGTTGGACAGAGGCTAATGAGCCCTACATTATTAGTTATTAATATAAGTAATAAGGAAATCACGTAAATTCGTGAAGTGGCCTAAATTTCTAGTATGCCAGAACGAATTTCCTTTTGGCACTAAAATCCAATACAAATATTATTTACTGCGTCTTCATGAATATCGGTTTAATTTTTTTTAAAACTTTTTAATTCAATAATTGAATTCTATTTGAAAGGAGAATCTAAAAAGTCCAGAGAGATTTTTGTCATTTATTTATTTTATTTTAGCAACTACCTGATTATTTTTGACACACTGAGAAGGAAATTATATCTTCAGATAACCAACCAACCTTAACCAGTGTTATAGGGTTGTGTTTTTATTACGTGAGTTAGCAAACTTAAACAACAGTAAAGACTAAAATGACTTTATTCTTACATATTTACAAACACAACATAGTTTAGTGGTTACAGACATCTCTCTATGACTTGGCTTTATAGAGTTAGAAAATATATATCTACACTTGAGGGGAGGGGGTAGGAAGAGCATGGAAATGGGGGAAGGGGATTCCAATCAAATAATTTAGGAAACCAGGCGGGACCTAGAGAGCCTATGAAATCAAAAATAAATATCTGGGAGGTAGGGGGAGAGAAAGGCGTGTCTAGAAAGAGGGTGATAACTGACTTAACATATATCAACCACAAAATAGTTAGACAGATGCGAGTCCATTGTGAGATGATAACTGGTACCTGTTTAGGTTATAGGACTTTTCCTTCAGCAGTGATATGAAGTACTGACACATGATTTGAACAATGAAAGGTCACTTCCTTTACGGTCAGTTAGGGCCAAATGTTCAGAGGAACAATTATATAGTTTATAACGAACGACTATTTAAATTAATATCTGTTGAATACAATACCGTCCCTTAACTCATGAGTTCTCTACGAAATAATGGTCAACACGCATAGACCGGAATCAAAACCACGCCGTTCACGTATTGTTGCTAAGGTAACCCCAGTTACATGGTTCGGAGTAAGTTTTCGAATTATTTCACTTTTATACTATAATTTAAAAAAAAAAAGGATTTTATTTGGGTATTCTGAGTTCAGTTTCGCCCTCCGAACAGAAGAAATAATTTTGATTATACTATTAATGATGGTCATGGGTTCTGTACTTTGAAAGGAAGCACTGTTTTTACGATAGAACAACGGTTATACAAGAAGGTGATTTGGTCAGAATCAAGCTCAACTGCCAGATTTTTTCCCGAATTAACCCACTTTACCGTTGGTACCCACTTTATGAGGTTGGGCGGACCTCAAGAGGGCTCCATAACCCACAGGGGTTGATTCACGGCAACAGTATAACAGATAATTAACTGCTCTGCCGGATTTTAACCCGAGCCCTTGGAGTTAGTAGCATTATGCCTTACCATAGTGCCACCGCGCTCCCTGATTATACTAAGCTTAGTATAATACGTGTATAGTATAATATGCTGCATAGCTGCTAAGATGAATTTAATTTTCACTTTATATTTTACCAATAAATATATATTTTTATATACACAATAATATGTAAAAAAAAAATAATCAAACAAATAAGTGTTTTTATTTTTTTGGCTGACATTTCGGACTCAATTTCAGGTCTTTATCAGAGCTTAAAATAAAAATCGAGATGAAAACTGTAATATAATGAAAAAACAACAACAAAGAAACAGAAATTAGGAATATAACAAATGATACAAAAAGGAGATCAAATATAATATTGTAAAAGTAAGAATTTATACAAAAATAAAACAAATATTGAAAATATAAAAAAAATTAAAGTTCAACCAGTCCTCAATGAAAACAATTAAAAAAATCTAAAATTAACATAATTAGAAAAGTGCACATCTAAACGATATCATGATACACGGAGAAGCATAAAAATATATATATGAAAATAATAAAATAAAGAAATTATGTCTAAAGGTATATTGGTTTAAAGGGTATGAGGAGTATAACAAAAATAATAATTTTTTTTTTCGCTGTATTATGGCTGTCATCTTATTTTTTTTTGTTTTCAGCCCAGATGAGAGCCTAAAAGTAATGCAGAAACGTTAGCAAAAATAAAATAAGTTTCACTAATTTGCGTTAATTATCACTCTACTGACTGACCGCAACAGACTCACGCAGAAGCCCCTCACCTCAAAATAATTTAGCAGAATTCTCACAGAATGGACCCATCTAACCACAGCTAAGTATTTCATAGTATACTTTCAAGTACCAACAGTAGAAAAAAGTTTTATTTAATTTGATTTATGCAACACATCCGCAATGCAATTTAAAAAAAAAAAACTCAACAAAACCATCCGTCAAACCAGTAAGTACTACGTCTTATTTTTCACGACTTCCAGACTAAAATATTTTCAAAGGGAAGTTGTTGAAAAAATTAAATTAATTTGGCATATATTTTGAGACAATACATGCTAGAAACAGATGTGGTCCCGAGACCTTGGTATTGACTATAAAGGGTATTTGTGACGTCAAAGCAGGGTGAAAAGTACCGAGAAATATCCTTTGAAAGGACGTAATATCTCTAAATCCGCTTTCCAGGTAAAGGCGCAATATGATAAGGGCTCTAGTCAAAGGATTAGGTAGACCTTTTTATTTACTTCATTAGGTGATTTTTAACAACTACCTGAGATGACTCCATTTACTGTAATAGATAAGTTTTCTTTCGCTATTTTATTAATTTAATATAATTAAAAAAACCATTAAAGAACTAATTTTTATAATGCTTGAGACATATTCTCAGCTTTAGACATTATCAATGTCTATTAACAGTGAATTAAATTTGACGATATATTTTGAAACAGCGATTTCTGATTGTATATTTTGAGTAAATTTTTTCGAAATAATTATGTCAATATTTCCTCAGTAAGAATTTATTTATTGATTAGACAAACTTATATGATGCTATTTTAATTTATATATAACATTAGGAGTTAAAAGTCAGTTTTTTTTCTTAATATAATAATGAACACTAGCGTTTTAGCACCGTTTTTTATATATTTTTTTAACCTCCTCCCAAGATCTGACCTAAAATTTACGGAAGTTAAATGACAGGTCGTGTAGACAATGAAGTCCAACCATCGAAGAAATTTAGGATGCTACAGAAAAAGTATGTTCCACCAAATGCTGTTACCGGTAAATACTCAGAATTCGTTAAAAACTCAAACTCAAAATTAGAAGGTATAAATCCTTAACTATTTAATTAATACGTACCAAAAAAAAAAAAAAAAAAAAATACATAGCATCGTTGACTGACTGCTGAGTTCTAGCATTGTACTAAAGTTTATCTTTACCAATCTTTTCTAAATAAGCGAATCGAATCGATACACCTCTTTAAAAATTTCTTCAGATTACGAAAAAACGAAAGTGAATTTTCTTAATGTTTAATACAGTATTAAACAAGGTTGTCATAATCAGGTTAAAAACAAAACCGACTTAATTTTTTTTCGTATCTAAAAAAAAATTTTTGTTCCTAAAACAAACAGAAATTAGATCCGAATTTATTTAAAATGGGCTTTGGACCCACTTCTTAAGAATATTAATGCTATATGTAACGCTATTATTATAAATTAATAAAATCTAAATAAAATAAAAGAAATTTTAACTATGTAAAACATTACACAAACACACATATTGTCAAATTATGAACAACCTATTATTATTTTATCTTTTTCTAGTGGAATTCATCTTTACATTATTAATTATCAATAAGAATTATTGAGGAATAATATTCTTAGAATCTCATTAAACCAACTGTGAAAACGTAAAATTATAAAAGGATATATATATTCTGTTTTGTTATTTAATAATAAAGAATTTTAACAATATGACAGGGGTAAGGAAAATAGACAAAGTAAAAAATAAGCCGAAACATTACTAAAATAAATATATGTATAAAATGGAATTGTTTAAAAATAAAAATAATTATTCTTACCTAGTTTTATTGTTTTCAATTTAGGTTTAATGACTTATAAGTTTTGAAACTTATTGAAAAAAAAATTCCTTGATTTTTTTTGGTTAATTTAATAAATATATTTAACATATTAAAGTATTATATATATTTCATTTGCATCTGTAATTCATTTATTACTTTTTCTTACTAAAAAAATATATAAAACTTTTGATGACTACAAATCAAATTTTAAATGTCAAATTCAGAGAATGCTTCGTAAAACTTGAATATGTAATACCTTCTTCAATCCTCGCTCAACTTTTAAGCTCTTCGATAGCTGTCCCTTTCAGGAAACTTTAACATGTTTCCAAGTCAAACATCAAGATTGGTCCACGTAAGCTCCCTAAACTTAGATGTGAATGCGTAACTTATTCCACGAGGTTTCACCATTGTCACAGTTCTAACATTCTTTCATGATTTACCACTACTGCACAACTCCTCTGACTTGAAATCGACT
>NW_027113424.1:256579-257171 GCF_000696795.3 Halyomorpha halys
TTATAATATGAATTTTTTGAATAAATTTTGCTTACCAAAGTTTAAATCAAAGTTCACCTTGGATAACTGTAAAGTTTTAAAGTGCCATCTTTGAATTCAGCTCCTAATTTCTCATTATTAATTAAATTAACTTCTCCAAATCCTATATTTATTTTATTTTTCATTTATAATTTTATACTTTATTTATTTAAACTACTTCTTGAAAAACGCATATTGTTCAGTTACATGAGAAATAAATATTTTATAATAATTGTTAATGATACTTTAATAGACGTCGTCTTAGTAGTCGAGTAGAAATATATTATTGCGATATAAAAAATAAGTCATACAAGAGATGTGATAATGTGAAATCAATAAGATTAATATATTTTTTTTTATTTTCAAATCCTCTTTATTTATATATAATTACAATTACAAATATAATAATACATAGTATATATACCTATTACATACTGACTTGGTTATATGGCAGTATGAGTTGAGTTACAGGGTCCTGATGGCGGTTTCACATTGGTAACATACTAGTTGGGGGCTTACACAGAATGGAGAGGGACCACTCCGGCTGGTGGTGGTGGTGTGATGACTTCAAGCT
>NW_027113424.1:257761-259799 GCF_000696795.3 Halyomorpha halys
ATATCATAAAATGGAAGAAAATTAGGAGAAATCTTGTCTTCCTCACACGCCTCATTATGCAAGGTTTTGAAACTCATTAACAACTTAAGGATAGGTAGTTATACAAATAATATGCGGATTTAAAAAAGAATTACAGGAACTCAGGACTACACTACTTTTTACTGTTATTTCTACCCTTCCGTTGCTCACCAACTACTTTAACATTTAATACTTTTCTGAAAAAAACAATATATTACGATTTTAAGAATAAAATGCTTAGTTCATATTGAAAAACGGCATAACTTACTTCATAATCATCCAATATGGCCAAATTTTTCCCAAGCTACTGTATTCACTGACATCTCTGCCTAAACACAGAATTGTAAATATTTGAACAACGTAAAAGGGATGTCCCCAATGTGGCTGCTTTTAGAGACCCTGTCCTGGGGGGTGTCTCTGTTAAACGGAATTGTTAAATTAACGCAAATAAATAACGAATTCGCTTTGAATATAAATTACTAAATAATGTAATACTTTGGCCTTATACAAGTCAAAGAAGTCATTATTCAGACTAAATACGACACCAATTTCAAAATTCAAAAGTCTATTGTACCAGATTTTAGAAAGAAGTAAATATAACTGAAGCATGACTGAAATTTTTTTTTTCATGTTGAACAACAGAGAAACCGATTGTTATTCAGTACGTCATTAGTCAGACAGAAAATTGAATGTTTTATACACATAATTTGGTTTAGATAATTTGCCTTAGAGATTCGGAATAAACATTTTTTTAATATATTAATTTCAGTAGCAGTGTTGAGGACTAGCACCCCAGTTATATACTGGAGATACATTTGCGAAAAACAGTATATTCTTTTCCCATAGAAAAAATAAAAATACAAATAAAAATATCGTTTACTCTGAAGTATTCCATCATTTCAACACAATTATTCGCACTTTGTCATATGTTCAACAGAAATTATTTAAAACCAAAATTGAAATGATAAATAAGATTGCAAGAAATATTTGAGAAGAAAGTATTAAACAAAACATTTAAATTCAAATCTAATATTTCAAGCACGCTCCTGTACTTTTGAAGATAAAGGAAGCATTTTTAAACATTCTCATCCTATCTCTTATCTGAAGAGTAGAGTATAAAAAATACTACCTAGTGTTGAAAGCATCACAAATTGATATTAGGGAAAAAATATCCAGGGGAAAGAAAAAAAGAAAGAAGAAATTAAGGTATAAAAAATGAAGATATTTTTTAAACAGATATCTACTATAAGAAGATTAAATTTATTCGAGAATGTTAAAAGATAAATATATACAGGCTTTATTGTTATCTCTTGTAAAATAGAAGAAAAGTGAGATGAAGGTATGGATGCTTCAATGCAGATAGATTGTTGATTGATGTAACTGGAAATTATGAAATAAAAGTATAATCAAGGTAAAAGTTAACCATTGACAGTACTACAAGAAATCTTTAGCTATCACAACTTTCCTTTTTTAGTGAATGTACATTTGTCGTATGGAATTTTTTAAATATGCCTTTTGATGATCGGGCCAGATAGGAATAAATCGGGTCGTAAGTAGCAGTGGTGGAGAGAGGAGCAGTTTCCATAGAGACTTACTGACCGGTCCAATCCGATCCGGACACCTTGCCTTTGCTCCGCCCACAGCTGGTCTGGGACAACGCTTTACACGACACTTTTTCCTCGGGTCGGATGGACCGGGCTCCCGATTTATCTGGTCTGGTCCGACCGACTTAAGGATCTGATCTTGGTGGGTCACAATTCTCTTCTCTTTCCATCAGCTCTGGCGTTCTGCTGGACAATTACAATAGTGAACTCTTTACTGTATGTAAATTGTGTATTGTTTTCTTATCATCTCTATGCAACCCTTCAGGACAGGCATAAGGTTGAATGGAATATGTTTAAGAAATCTCCTTAAATCGTTTAAATTAATCATGAACTATTGGGTACCTTCATGAATTTTTGCTCATTGCTACTTAATTTAGACTGTGATAAAAGGGTAAAAATTAACTGTATGTATATAA
>NW_027113424.1:260088-272312 GCF_000696795.3 Halyomorpha halys
TATAATTAGTATATCATATATATTTTTAATTAAATAAAAAGTTACAGATTTAGGTTATCAAGGGTTCATCAGAATAAATGATTTAGATTCTGAAATCATAGGAAAAATTAAAAATAATGGCATCATTTTTTATTTTGATTATTATGTCATGATATATTTCTTATTTATTATGTTTTTGATCTAGAACAATTTAAGTTATATAAATATGCATACGTATATAGATTTGTGTGTGTCAATTCTCTTAATTTATTAGTTAATATTTTTCTGAAGGTTTTTTGTACTTCTTATAATTAAATCCTGATGTTTTAAAATGTATTGGATATACTTAAACTTTTGAAAATTGTGTGTAACGTTAAAAGATCAAACTTACTATTTTTTTTTAAGATTTAAATTAATTAATCTTTACTCTTTTTCAACCCATATTTTATTAGGCAAAATAAGCCAAATAACCTTTCCATCTAACCCTGACCTGGTGCCCTTATTGTATGGTTCATCTGAGGAAGTAAAAATGCCTAGATGATCACCTTTTAATTCAAACCAAATTAGATGCTAAATGTAGCAGAAGAGGCTGGGCCCAGCTAGATCAATAGTTATCGTTTCGCTTCTCGGCACACCTTAAAATTAAAATGCCGTTGGTAGTTCCTTCTTGAAAATATATAAAATTATAAAAAGTGATGATTAAGTAGAACCTCATCAAATGCGTTTGTGGTGGATTTGATATGATGTGGTCTGATGTAAAGTTCAAATAATTTGATTGAAAAAGGGAGAATCAAATTGTCAAATAAATGGAAAAAGATAGTCAAATGAGATAAAATTGTTAAATAGGGAACTATAGGATAATATTTATAATATATTGTATTTAGAGTATAGAAGATTATTGATTGTAAAAAGAAAAGGTAAAAAAAAAATTTTTTTTTTATAATATCATGTAAATATACGTAGTGTATATGTCCGATCATGGATGATTCATTCATTGATATGTTGTGTATTACAGCAACTTATATGGCAGCATGGCTAAATAAAGCATTTATCTCATCGTTAAACCCCTCAATTGTAAACAAAATGGCAAGCCCTTACTTGATTGATTGATTACTTCTGTTTTAGTTCTATCTTACTTTTTTTTTAATGGCAAAAATGCCTCCGTTGGCTTAGGAAAAAAACTTTTTTTTTTGTTATTGATATTTTGTGTTTCTGATTTTTATTCTTCGTTTTTATCGATTAAATGATGATAATTTGAACATTGTCTTCTACGGATGAAAACGCAGTTAAGTATTTCCAAATCCAGGCCCTGATTTCGCAAGCTTTATCTTTAAGTAAAAGAAAATCTTTTATTTATAAGGGTTTTGAGTCTTCTTAAGGAATGAATTTTATTTTTTTCACTATTTCTGAAAGAATCAGTAAATATTAATTATCTGATCAATGAACAAAATATAAATCTAAGAATTATACTATATTTATTTCTATTATATGTTTTTTTGTTTTAAGAAAAAGAAAAAAAAAACAATATGATTTGATTTTGAGTATTTTATACGTAAAATTAATATTTATCATTTCAGACAAAATTAGATGGACTAGTCCATTTTGTCCGTGGTACATGAAATCAAGTCCAATCTGCATTAATTACATAAAAGTAGAAAAACAGTTATGTTTATTAAATATTTTTGTCTCATTTTGAATTGGATTTTAAATTCAGTTTAAATGTGTCCATAAATTTTATATATATGGTCTAAGCGATGTTCAACGTGTGAAATTAAATTGGAATCTCCATTTGATGATCTATAAAGGCCTGAGTAAAAGCATGAACCTTGAAAGTTTAGTATTT
Source organism: Halyomorpha halys (assembly GCF_000696795.3). Classification (NCBI taxonomy): domain Eukaryota; kingdom Metazoa; phylum Arthropoda; class Insecta; order Hemiptera; family Pentatomidae; genus Halyomorpha; species Halyomorpha halys. The sequence goes on from NW_027113424.1 coordinate 261,911, forward strand.
TTCAAAGCCATAATCTGGATTCACGCTTACACTTCCTTCATTTGTTGCGACGGGTTCTGTTACAGCCTTGGAAGGCGTAATTAAGTATTCTCATATGTTAATGACATTATTCACATAATTCAATTTCAGGGTTCAGGGTGGTTTTAATTAATTCTTTAAAAATACCAATTAGGTTAAGGTTTCTAGCAACGAGAGTAACTCAATATCTTCAAAAAAAGTCATTTTCTGGAATTTCACATGTCATAAAGACTTTTTTTTTAAACTGTTAAAAATAAAGTAAACACAATTTTTTTTTCTAAATTTTAACATTATGCATTTTATTGTCCTAAAAATAAATAATTAAAGAAAACAGTAAAGCTTTACAAATCTATTCGTTGTTAAAATGCTTACATTAAAAAATTGTTGAAAAATTTGATAAGTTAAAATATAATAACTCGTTATATTTTTACTGAATAGTATAATTTACGCAATTTAGTTTCAATTAAAAATTTTGGAATCCAGCCGAACTTGGTTTAATGAAAAAATATTATTACATAATGAATTATTATACAGTGTAAATAGGCTTCTTCGAATGGCTTGATAGATCTTCAAACTTTCCCTCAGACTAGTTTCTGCGTTTTCCTTTATGCGGCCAGTACATTACTAGCATACTCACCGACCAGTGTTCTTCAGCCATTAAAACTGATCACTAAGCTATTGAGGAAGTCACAATAAATGCTACAGAAATTTATCTTAATATTACCTGGCATAAGACTCGTATAATCGATCTTCTAACGCCTTTTTTATTGTAAAATTCTTATCGCTGTAAGAAAATTGTTTTAAAATTAAAATTTTTCAAAAGAACAGCTAGTGAATAAGTGGTTATATCTTATCAAATGTAGAAAATAGAAGATCTAATATCTGGGCCTTAAGAAAAGATATCAATTAAATAGGTTCTAGAGAAAGGAGTAGAGGAATTAAATTACAATGGTGGACATTCTTATTAATCTCTATATAAACCTAAGTATCATGGGCGTGGCCTCTTTGGCTTCACTTTTGCTTTGAAAGAGATTATATACTTATAATATATAAGTAACATTGAAATCACGATGGGAAAGTTGGGGACAAACAACCAGATCGGCTGGCGTGAGCAAAGATGTGTTATCAACATTTTTATACCCTTCAACATTACGAAATTCATTTTAGTTTATTATTAATTTTATACCACTTAAATTTACATTATATTTCTTTCAATGGCAAATCAATTGGTAATCTGTCGCCGGCAGATTGCTTGTATGTATATGAATTTCCTATGTAAGGAATTCTCTGTTATTGGAATGTTTTTAGAATTTTTGTTTGTCACACTATTTGATAACAAAAGGGAATGAGGAAGACTGCTTATTCATCATATCATTTCATCCTGTACGCTAAGTAAAAATTAAATATGATACATAATCATTGTAAATATGATAGAGATAAGTAGTATGGTGCAAATTTTAAGAAAAGTCATATAATAGCAGGTTAAGGGGCTATCTGCTAGCATCTTAGCATCTTCTCGAAATGGCTCACCAGCTTGTCAAAATCGATGTCCTTGATCGGCTTATCTTGTTCCAACAGTGTGGAAAAGCTGTTAAACTACTCTTTTCTTATCGAAGTGCGCAGTAGTTGAGCCCTTTTCTTATCATCCATCATACTTTTAAGGCCGCAATAAATTTCAAAAAGCTCCAAATATGAAGACAATTTTTTATTCTTATATTTACGATTCTCAAAAGGAGATATATGAGAAACTAGACTAGATTGACTTGTCAGGGTATTTTCCATCACTTAAATGAACTGTTGAAATAGTTTTTCACCCCAGCAGAACCTAAAAATAAACTTTAAGAGAAAAAAAGGGCTTGTAAGTGTCATAAATGAATGAGATATAATAATGACTCTTTCCAACTGTGGCAAAAATAAGCTGGTAATTAGAGTGTCGTTTTTTAACAGGAACAGTAGCTATATAATAAACTATTACAGACCTGAGAAAGATTTTAAGGATTTTAGTTTATTGTTTTTCCATAATTCATATCTTGAACTGGGTAAAAACTGAAAAATATCTCCCAGGATCAAAATACGGTTAACTGAGTAATAACTTCGGAATGCTGAGCCCGGTTTTTGGAGGAATTTTCAGGCTTCACTGAACGGACGGGATGCTACAAAGGAATTTAAAAATAAATTCAGTGGAAGTGATTTAAGTTTCTTTGAATATCAAGGATTTTAAAAAATAAAGAGGATGAGTATTACTGTTTTTTTCTGGATTTGAAATGAAGGTATTCGGAAAGGATTTTTTTCTCATAAAAAGAGACTTCGGATAAAGCTCCTTTAAAACGTAATGTGGTAGGATTATGAAAAGTGGTGAAGATGTTGGAACCCAACACGAATTATCCGTTTTTTCAATTACCTATCATTCTTGTTCTTATAAAAAATATTTTTATCACATCAAAGTAGACTTGATTTATAATATAACAATTAGGACTGGTTCTTACATAAATACCAACAAAAATAGAAATGACTCATATTATATGTCAAAAAAATCCACGAGAATAACAGTATACACAGAATGTATGTTCATTGGTTTCTCTTTTCATTATTTTGTAATCAGTTCAAAGAATCTTCTTACAACTATACTGAATAATATATAGGGAGATGGTCAGGGTTGCGGTCAATAGTGAAACAAAAATAGTTTACAACTATTTATTTTCCAACGTTTCGCCCCACTTTGCAGGGCTTCATCAGGGCTGTCCAAATAAATAAGTTGAACAGACTGGATTTGGACATTGGATTTGGACAGCCCTGATGAAGCCCTGCAAAGTGGGGCGAAACGTTGGAAAATAAATAGTTGTAAACTATTTTTGTTTCACTATTGACCGCAACCCTGACCATCTCCCTATATATCAATTTTTACGGTCAACTATACATACATATATACTGAATAATAATTTTTAAAAAAGGGCGTTTTGGGGGCAATGTAACGACACAAGTTAGAGGTGACAACTGAGTTTATTATTAATCTGACCAGGTATATATAGAGGAAGGTTTATTGCTTGGTAAACAAATATAATAGTGATGACTTTAATAGTAACGAAGTTTTGGTTTTTCTATACGAATTATAAACTGCTTACCCCCTCCCTCTTGTGTCTTTATACTAAAATAAATGTAAAAGAAACAAAAAAGGTTAGACTTCTTCTAAAAGTAACAATAGCTCCTGGAAATAATGGCAGAAGCTGGTTTGTGCTTAATTTATATTAATTTTAAACCTAATAGAAAAAATAAAAATAGATTCGACTTATAGATACCTACCAAACCTACTATATATAGTACAAATTAAATAACCCGACCAAACCTCGAACTTCTCAGAATAAAGATTACCGATTCCTACCTTATTAAACGTTTCCGTGATGCACATCTGTACAAGATTTACCAACTTCTTTGGTATTTCGCATTCAATCAAAATATACAGCTCCAATGAGCGATCAATGGAATCGTAAGATTTTTTTGATGAACTACCCCGTTTTATAATATAAATTACTTACAAAAACTCGATAAATCAGCAATTTTTTTTTATAATTTATTTATTTAATGTGATTTGCAACTGTACAAGTAATCAATACAATAATTAAATATGTTGTATGTTTCATTTACACTTGAAAATCTTGGGAAGGAACCACCCATTGGTGGTACTTGAAGCATTAATTTAAATTAGATGGTCCCGTGGCCATCTTCTTTTCAGAAGCCTTGGAGGGTTATCAGAGATTGTTAAGGATGTAAGATTGAGAATTAATGGATTAGGATGGGTAAGGAGTTTGGAATGAAAAGACCCATATCTGTTTTGGGCCAAATCTGCAACAAATAGGATGTTAAGGAAATTAGCAATTTAAAAGCAATAACCTGTTAACCGACATTAAAAAACAATCAATATCTGACTAAACTTTAACAAATAATTAGCTATTAACTATGATTTACAATCATTGGCTAACAATAACTATAGGCGTGCTTATTTTTATTATTATTTTTTTTTATTTATCAATAATTAAGTTTATTTAAAAATTAATGCCCTATCATTTTATAACATATTAATTAAATATTGATTTTAAACCGATAACCTCAAGTTGAAAATTCTTTTAGGTGCACAAATGGCTTAAGTAAAAGAAATATAAAATGAACGTAAGAAATAATAAAACATAGTATATAGAGTACGTTATATCAATTATATGAGTAATTTGTTAATTAAGAAACATTCAGTTGGTTAATTGCTTTGAGCTCAACATAATGGAATAGTCTTTTGAAAGATCAGTGTTGTACATTTGAAAGCAGACCCATGGGAATGGTAAAACAAAGAAAACAGTAATACTTCTGTTTCAATTTCCTTTTGTATTCATAGCAGATGTTGAAAAAAAAACATAAGAAAACAATTAACTTATACAATAAGAAGGAAAAAATAAAACTATTAATTAATTATAATTATTGCGTTAAGAAGCGTGTGTGTGAGTGTATGTAACTTAAGGTAAGTTGGATGTTTGGCCCTCAAAGAGTCTTTACGATATTGGCACCATTTGCAACTTGGTCGCAAATTCGTTATTATTTCGGGTCACAACCCTTTAGAAAATCTTAAAATTTAGGACAGATGGGGAGTTAGGCGAACTGGTGTATCATCTTTCACAGTAAGATTTCAAAATCAGTTATTCACCGGTAAATGATAATATGGAAGGAGATGCACTCTCTAGAAATCCTGTATTGGAAATAAAGATGACATCCTTCAGGTTGTAAATATAGTGCCCATGGAGAACATACTTCAAGACAAATTTCAGAATGAAAAATACATTTAAAAATGGCAATATCATTTATATAAAACTTCGAAATAGAAAAAGAATTTTTATTTCAAAAGAATTTGGGATAAAACTCTTAAACCAAATTCACGCCTGTTATGGTCATATTGTTATTATTCACATTGCTGCTATGATTCAACCTCGGTTTAGATAATGTCGATCGACACAAATAGGGAAATCGTTCCCCAAGACGATATTTACATTTACTGGCAGAACATTTCACCAGATTCGCTTTTGTATACTCATGTTCAAATTAAATTGATTTTATCAATATATTAAAACCGATTGTGAAGGAAAATAGAATTAAAAGTATTCCTGCCGCCAATATTCCAGTATTAAATCTTATGATTTTAAACAGTTTTTGAAACTTTACAAAATATAATTGATCTTTAGCTAACTGGAATCTTACATTGGAAAGCATTCGAAGGTTAATTCTATCTATTAACCTTTTGCCGATGTAAAGTATAGAGGCTTAAAAATTTAAATAAAAACATTTGGTGTGTAAATAACAGAATTTCCACTGTTATCATTATTGGATTAGTGTTATTTAGCTAATATTTACAAAAAAATATAAAAATCAATTTTGCTCGTAAAGGTATTCGCGACATAATACATAACATAATCTGAATTTATTTATTCAGTTGAAATACTCGAGGCGATCCGCAAGCTGCAAGAAAATACAGATAGTATCATCAGAAAATGTAGATATACACTCTACAGATGATATAATTCTCGGTCAGTTGACATTGCAAAGCCATAATGTATATATAAATATAAGTTAATTTCAAATAACAGCAAGGATAATAAATGCATTCACTTTCAGTGGGGACAACTGTAATAGTATATCCTTGGTGTCGACCACCAATAGGTTAATGTGATGGCATGAAACTCACTAATCCTCCAAGCTCCATCCATGCTTAATAAGGATTACTTACAACAACACTTTAATAATCCTGGCATCAATAATTATCATGATGTGTAAATCAAGTGAATCAAATATTTAGCAATAAGGCTTTATGTAATAAAATTATCTGTTTTACCTGTTTGATGATTTTGTAACATTAAATATAACATCATAAAAGGCTTCTGAAAATAAATTAAGGCTATTAAGTATCTAGTAACGTATACCAGAAATTAAATAGTATTCTAATGGTAGTCCTGGACCTCAAGCCTCCATACTATATGATTAGTAATTATTTGAGTATGTATTTATCGTTACTTGATTAATATGTATACCACAGCTATTTGAAATTAAGTTTTACTAATTGCAGAAAACATATCCAGCATGAAAACAACGACGGATTGTATAATCTGATCAGATGTAAACTTCTAGAAAACGGTTTAAGGCGTGTAGAAGAGGCGTAATTCTTAGTGATTTCAAGGACAGGAACAAGTTGGTGGTGACGAATGATCCGTTCACTACACTTACGTTCTCTGGTGTCACTTTGCCTTGTCTCTACCATTCCGCCTGAGTGGATTCAATGTGCCTCGAATCTGTCCCAGTTGGAAGCTCGCCTTAACTGACCTCTACACGGATCTAGGTGATATCAGAGGCACAGTTGCGAAGAGGGGCATATTGGATTGGCAAGGCCAAGATATACCGAAATGTGGTTCGCTGACAATAGCCATCATCATCGAATAAAAAAACCTATATAATACACCCGAAGGAGATGGTTACTAATTTTGGTATGATGTGGAGTAAATATTAAGATATAACACGACTTGGATTCCCTGGCTACTAGAATGACCAGTAGTCCGATTAAATATTCTTTTCCTTTATCTGATAACTGGTTATATAATTATAGTCAGATGAATATGTCCCCAAATGTACAGCTAATGTCATCACCATTATATGAAGGAAAAGCACATTAGAAGGATGCGATTGATGTTGAGTCGTTAGGGACTGGCCCAACAAAAATCTGAGCGCCATCACTCTCTTAGAAGAAACCTCTTTATACGTAAAGAAGAAAACAAATCAACCCATTATTTTATTGATGGGTGAGTGTCCTAAACCACCCTATTTAAAGAACTGAAGGTTCGATTTTCACTTGGGTCCAATATTACGAATATTTGTTTCGTGATGATCCCACAAAATAAATTTGGGTAGCACTGGAATACGATCTCTAGATAGCTGTGTGAAGATTATATAAGCACTAAAAGTCGCGCTTACTGGACTAGACTCTCACTAATACCAGTACTAGTTATAGTAAACCACCTCTGAACAACAGAGTCAGAAGGGTAACAGATAGTAACAACTCTGGATTGAACTTTAAAAGCTCTGGTACCTGAAAGCTATCATAATATTACGTTAGAGCTTAGTCAGCCTTGTAATCAGTAAGGCAGGCTATATAAGCTTACCAGAAACGCCTGAATGTCATGCGGGCTTAGCTGCATGGTTCGTTGGGAGGCTGAATTTTGTAACAGCACTTCCACAATATTTTGTTAAGTGTCTAATCTTTTATTACATTCTATTGAAAAAATGTATTTTTTTAAAACTTTATTTAGTGTGATTTACAACTGTACAATGATAAATACAATAAGTAAAGATGTTTTATGTTTCATATACACTTGAAAATCTTGGGAATGCTTGAATTAATCAAGCATTAATTTAAATTAGAAGGTCCCGTGGCCATCTTATTTTCAGACGCCTCGAAGGATTATCAGGGATTGTTAACGATGAGAGATTAAGAATTAATGGAATAGGATGGGTAAGGAGTTTGGAATGAAAAGACGCATATCTGTTTTGGGCCAAATCTGCAACGAATGGGATGTTAAGGTCTTTGTGAATGAGTTTATTTGTAACGTAATAAGGAGCATCAAGGATTTTATGTAGGATTTTGGATTGTAAGGATTGGATGCGGGAAGAATTTGATGGTTTGGCAGAGCCCCAGAGCTCAATTCCACATGTCCAAATTGGTCTGATTATCGTAGTGTATACTAATTGTTTGTAGTGAATGGGAAGTTTAGAGGGTTTGTCAAGTAAGTGTTGAAGCAATCGGAATCTACGAGCAGTTTTTTGTCGTTTCAGTCTTGTGTGTGGATTCCAAGTCTCTTGTCAAGATTGAGTCCTAATTATCGAATCTGTTCAACAGGCGTTAGTGGTGTATTTAGAAAGGATACTGTAGTACAGGAGGGCAGAGGTGAAAAAATATTAAAAACTTTTTTTTTTTTTTTTTGGTGTGTGTGTTTTTATATTATTTGCTTCCCAATTCTATTTTTAATATTTTCACCGGAACAGATTCAACATGAGGATAGCGAAGGACATTTGATGATAGTGTTCATTCAATTTCATGTTTGTGATAATGATTCTTGGATTCTTTACTACTGAAATATTTTTATCTTCATGTTCCCTGTTAAATGTAGAGGCAATAGATATAAGTATTCCTATTCATATTATGTCATCAGACAATGTATCTTCTTCAATTTTCAACGGTTAGTCGGAAGAATTATTTCACAACACTTTCTCGTTTTTCCACTATTAAATTGAAATTCTAATTTCATGTTTTTCTCACCCAGTAAAGAAATCGTTTTTGTGTATATACGAACAACCAAGTTGTAAATCGAAAAGTCGAATCATACTGAACTTAGGGATGAATTTAGGCCTGGAATATTCCTTTTCGATAAAATTTACTAAGGGCAAGTGCTTTATAGAATTGATTTTTCAAAAATGGCTCTAATTACATTTAATTAACTCTTATATCAATGTATAATTAAATGGTTTTTATGTCAGCTAGACCCTATCCTCATTAAAATAGTTTGACAGGACTTTAATGCTGAATTTTCAAAAATTATTTCTTTTAAAGTACCTTTAACTTCCTTTGTTTGAAATAATAATCTCAACCTTTACTAGTAGTGGAAAATGCATAAGTATAAACTATGAAAGGATTTTATAGTTGACTTATGGAGTTAAGAGGAAAAATATTTTTTTTTCAGTTTGAAAAAACATTCATGGAAATAAGAGCAGTAATATAGACGTATTATATATCTTTGGAAACCAAATTAATATTTAACATATAAAATCGTATAAGGAAATGGATAGTAATGAAAAACTTATTTTATTTATGGGTTTTGTTTTAGGTTTGTTTTAACAATTTGTCTGGCGCATGTGTAGTTTGTCGTTTCGACAGCCTGATTAAATCTTCATATCACAATAATTATTAAGCTCTTAGTTTTTTTTTTTTAAATCAATCTCAATGAAATCATTCTTAGTACTTTTAATATAGATTCTATAACAATTTAGCATTGAATAAATGGTCAAGGGCATAATGTAAATTTTAGTTAAATGTTTATATTTCAGCCATACGTTTGCTAAATAAAAATGAGTAAAAAAACTATCTTAAAATGTTGAAGTTGGAGTTCGTCAAGGCTCATTTAAGAAATCAGTAAGGGAAAGTATTACCACAGTGAATAATATTGAAATATCTTGTCTGAAACTTGCGAGCATCAATTTCAATTTTTTTTTGTAAGAGAAATTTAAGCGATGCGCGCAGGAAACCAGATTTTGTATCCGATTGGAGTTTTATAAAATAAAAATTAAAAATTAATTTGAAAATAATAAAAGATATAAAGAAAACATAAATGTAAAAAATATATATTTATTGATAGATTCCAAAAACTTGAAGAATTTGAACATTTCCTTAGCTTATCTGAATATGGAACATGCTCAAAAGACGATTCACCTATTTTTTTTCTATCCCTAAAAGTTCTGTGGATCACGAGTACTCAACTAGTTTCGTTAAGCCAAAGCTCAAGTCATACAATAAGTTTTTTTTTTGTTGTCAATACGTCAATTCAGCATATTTCGCCTGTATTAACACCAGCCTGATCTGGAATGCCGTAGAAGAAGCGTCTTCTAATTTTTCAAGTTGTTCAGTTCTTGATTAAAAATATCGGTTCTCCTTTTGGTTGATTTTGCTCCAGTATAACAGAGAAGATAACAGAAAACCTAGGGGTGTTACCTACCCACCTGTTGAATTATCGTAGTATTCCATGAACAACAACAAAAAACACATAAGTAAATTAACAAGTTGAAAGCAGAGAAAGAACAGCAGAACTATATGTTTAATAAGAAGAAGAAATATATGTACACAGAAGAAAAAGGGGGGAAAAAAAGAATTCTTATCAATTAATAAAACAATTGAAACTTATAGGTTGACTTAACCTTAACTTAAATGCTTAACCTTATTAACTAAATTTACATTATAATCCAAAAGAGTATAAAAGCGAATATAAAATAAAAAACGAAATAAAATTTAGTTCAAACCCCAAGTAGTCTTTGGGTGTACTCCTGAACACAGAACACAAGGTTGTCCGATATTTCCTTTCCGGACACCGTCTCACCTTCCTCAGAAGTTTGAGGATGACACCTGCCACAACTCTCCTATCCAGGACGTGCTGAAGAAACGTCACTGCACTATATCCCCACTTCTAGTGTTAATGACCGTCCATTGAAACTCACTCGACCAAAAAAATATTGTTCATGTTTTTTTTGTTTTTTTAGCATGACAATTATAACACCCCTTGTCCACGCAAATATAGCCAGTGTTTTTATTTCTCCA
>NW_027113424.1:272464-276299 GCF_000696795.3 Halyomorpha halys
CCATGACAACCGTAACACCCCTTGTCTACGCAGATATCGCCAGTGTTTTTATTTCATCATGGCAACCGTAACAACAGCTAGTTCCAGCTTCAGTTAATATAGAGAATTCCTCAAAGTGACAAAAAGATGAACCATAGTGACTTTCAAAACAGCCACTAGCTTTATACTAGAGTGCCGCTCAAGGTCCCATTGTAGTGATGTAGCACTCACTACCTGATAATTAAAATTTTCTCTATTATATAAGAACGTTTTAAGTGATCACGGAGTAATATTTTATTTTACATGTATGGTGGATTAATCAAAATTGGATGTAAACAATTTAAATTTAACTGATAAAGAATACATTTTGTGAGAATTGTAAATTATTTAAAATTATTTTTTAAAATAGTAAAATGGAGGGTACCCCAAGGATTAAAACAATGATATACAAAATAATTTTTTTAATACGACTACAGGTTCATTATAGAAAATGGATTCTTTATAAAATATAAATGCCTATTTGGTGCTAGAAGGAGGTGCAGATGGTCTGGCCCGGAATGTCTAGTATACTTGAGTGCATTCCTATCTTAATTACTGGGCTTGGCTTTGGAATTCTTCGGCATCTTCCCTAATTAAACAATCATACCAATTATATAACTTACCCCAGTAATTTAGATAGTTTTAATTAAATTTAATTAATGTAATTTACTATTAACCCGCTAATGATAAACACGGTGGTCAGGAAAGGCACACAAATAGAAGACTAACTATTTACTGAATAAATAGCTTAATTAATTGCGTACGTTCACTAGTAATCCTCCAATTTAATTATTGTTCAGATAATAATATTATTATAAAAAGTACATAAAGAGTGTAAAAACTAAAACAATAATCTTAATTCGGTTTTAATTAAAATAAATTTAAACTAAATCTTCCTAATTGTAGTTTTATTGTCTACAAGAGAGCTACTAAATTCCACATAAATAGTTTAGTTCAAACTAACTAAAAATCCCGGAAAGATCTTTCAACAGAGGAAGTACACTGACCAATATCAAATGAACATGAGAACATTTTTCTGCGAGCTATTCCTCTAAAATGGCCCTCTAGATGGCAAATATCTTAACAACAACCTATAGTACAAGAGCGAGGGAGATAAAAAGACCTTTATGTCACCCCAATTTTTGATTACTTTAATAAAAAATATGTATAATTACTAGTCTAAATTGATGAGTCTACCAATCATTAGTCGGGGGAATAAAAAGTGGCTGTTTCCAAACGCTAAAAAAAATAAGTTATCATTTGGAGCTCTATATACTTGAAACTACCAACAACACTAGATAACCTAAGAGATCATCATTTAAAGTATAGTATATTCCCTAAAATATGGGCCCTAATAGAGATATTCACATTCAATAGTAAGGTATAGCTTTTTAAAAATTTTATAAAAAATTCATTGAAAAATCAGAAGTTAGTAAGTTATTTGCAGAAATCCAAAAAATCGTTTGACGTACTCAAATAAAAGCTGGTTTAATGGACTATAATGTAGTTTATTATGTTTATCTTCGTAGGAGTAGTATTTTTATGATATTCAACAAAATAAATTCATAAAATGTTAGTTTCTAGTTGTTCGGATATCCTTTTTGATTGTTGAAAATACTATATTTTAAGAACCCAAAGACCTACATATATCCGCTAGCACTCAAAATAAAAGTAATTTTACTTACTATAAAGTAGTTTGTGACTCGTTTCTTCGTAGGGATAGTAGTTTTTGTAATATTCTCATAAATTATGCACATAAAATTATGTCTTAACAACAATAAATCTATTCATTAGAGCAAATATTATAAAACCTACAACTCTTACGAAGATAAATGTATCAAATTACTTTTTAGTTAATTAAACTAGCTTTAAAATTTATGCTAATCAGATCTGTACGGCCAACGGTTTTTGAGATATATATTTCTCAAAATAAATTCAATAACTTCTGATTTTTCAGTGCATTTTTTTTATGAAATGTTGTTTATTAAAAAAATATTTCTCGGATAATATCGAACGTAAATAGCTCTATTAGATCTCATATTTTAGAAAATTTACTCTACTGTAAAGAATGTCCTCTTAGATATTCTAGTGTTGTTATTTATGAAATAAAGATATAGAGCTCCGAATGAAAATTTTTTTTTTTACATTTTGAAACAACACTGATCAATTTTGACTTGTAACTATACATATTTTTCATTAAAGTAATAAAAAATATGGGTGAAATAACTTCCTTTTTTTTCTCCTCTTTGGTCCTTGTACTACCTAGGTAAATTTCACGAGATTAAGAAAGTAGAAGATATGTCAAAGAGATTTAGAAGTCAAACGAATTCATTTTTATCAACAGCAAAAGTTTTATGCTTGTACGTTATAGGGCTAGGATTCTGAAGTGCTTTTATATTCGAACTTGGAATACTGATAGAGAAACTTCAATAAGTTTATATCAGATCCAAATAAGAAGCAAAATCAGCTATAGTGCTCAAACCTATGGAACAGCCAGTAAAATTTTGCTAAGAATATTAATTTTTAGAACTTAAACTTTTATATTCTGTGGAGGAGCTTTCTGGACTGACACAAGAGAAAGTATTTTGTACCGAATCCGGTAAACCACATTTTCGCATGAGGTGGGAATATTTATCAATAAAATATTTTTCCAAATTGAAGGCATATCCTCATCATCCATCAGCTTTATATTTGTTCGTTGAAAGTTCCGAAAGCAGCGGATTACGTTTGCAGATAAACCGCATTCAAGCCAGGTGTATGAAAAATATTAATTGGTGTGAACACAAATCCGATTATTATCTGACCAATTTTATATCTGAAAAGTTATGGTTGAAATAAAATCAAAAATAGAAATAATGATGGAAGATTTCTTAAGACATTCTCAGTAGAAATTCGAAACCCTATATTAAAACTGCTAAAAAGATTCAAAAGGTTTCCATTTTACATATACAATACATTTTACTATTATCTACTAATTATGGTGGATAATTTTATTACCTCTGATCAGACATTTATTTTTTTTTACAAACATGTGGCAATGTGACAATTTTAACATTTTGAAAATACTCATTTTAAACTTGAAACATTATGATGAGTTCAGTTTTTTAACTTAATTTTTAAATTGATAGAATATTCATATTATTTTCCAACTGTAATTCATTGGATATTCATCACTAACCTCTGGCAATTAATCATCAAATATAATTATTATTTTATCTATATAATTCAATGTTCAAACCTGCATGAATTTTTAATTGGACTATTGTCAGTATTTATAATGGTAACTCAATTCTTGGCTACATTTTCTGTTCTATCATTTAAGGATCTAGAGAAAGATTTGAAACACCCAACCTCTATTCACCTTCCATTGTTTGTGGAGAGATTCATGATGGCTAAGTCTAGAAACCTCCTATTATCTCGGTCAAAAACAGTATGTCCAAATCAAGTACTTTTCTCCCCCCTACGCCGCATGGCTATGGTGGCTTATGGCTCTTCTGCCATAAGGGTTCGGGCAGCCCAATGAAGTGTTGCAAACGCTTTATAAACTTGGTCTCATCGTCATTGAAATTTTTTCTAACGTCATTGAAGCGAGGGCAGTCACATAGGTGGTTGGATGTCATGTCTGACTCGAAGGAAAACGAGCACCGAGGATCATCTCTTACTCCAATTCTTTAAAGATGTGCACCCAAGTTGTTGTGGTTATCTTGAGATATGCATCCCCCGCATGGAGTCGACATCCCTCGAAAAGGCAGAAGAGAAGGTTGGCTACAATACAGAGGATAGCTCTGCTGCGAGTCACTCGTGCATACCGAACAGT
>NW_027113424.1:276932-285198 GCF_000696795.3 Halyomorpha halys
CTACACCAGCAAGGCCTCAGGAGGAGAGCAAGATTTATTTTAAAGCAATAGCAAGCTGTGTGCACAGCTATGTAAATGTTTGACATATGCAGCAATGAGTTGTAAAAACTGCTGCGAACACCCGTATTGCCTAATAGGCAGGGTAGGGTGATAAATAAATAAATAAATAAATAAATAATAAATGTGCACCCAAGTAATCTTGACTAGTTATAGCTCTAAAAGCGGCAACCGATACGTGGTAGGGAAGATCAGATGGTGTGCGATCACTTGGACTGATGAGTACAGCCCATTGCTTTCCTTCTGCAGACTCCTGATAGATTTGTTGTAGCTTATTTCTCAAATACGCATTAATGAAACTTTTAGCCGCAGCAAAACCAGTGGGTGCGTGAGGTATGGGCATCTGGGATCCTTCTTTGGTTAATGCGTCAGCCCGTTCGTTCCCCCAGATTCCGTGTGTAGTAATCAAGTACTGATTCCAGAACCTTCCATAAATTGTAATTTTTAGGTTATTTTTTAAAAAATATATTCACATTAACCATTGAGTTTTACAGTATATAAAAAGAACCATGAAGAATACAGCAGTTAGTAATATCTTAATCGTTTCCCAATGAACATAAGGTGGATGAAAGATCTCGTGTAGACTCACTTCAAACTTATTCAAGCCAGTATTTGCTATACCCTGTGTGTACATATACCCTGAGGCTTCCAACTATAAATAATTTGTTTACCTTTGTAAAATAATTCAGTACTATCTTTAAAAATTATAGAAACAACCAATTTGCTCTTATCGATACACTCTAAGTGATTATTTTATACAAGAGAATAGCACTATTCTAGACAGGGTGTTGTCGGCTATTGACTAGAACTCTGCACGCGCTCAGAAATACCCAGGGATTAATCTCGCCCCATTTCCTTTATTATTCCAGGCCAGCGAAGAAAGGCTACAGGTGTCCCAAGCAACCTGTTGCCCCTCAGAGCCCTCAGATATATCTATCTTATGTCATCTTCATCTTCAACCTTATTTTACTTTCTTTCTTTATGATCCATTGTAATCACATTGTTAATAAAATTTTCAATTTAACTGAGCCCTGGATAAAATACATCAAGTGAAGTAAAGTGAGGATAGAATAACTATTTCATACATCAAGTGCGTAATTTCTTATAGTTTATTTTTTTAAAAGAGTATGCACAATGATAAAAAAAATTAATTCAAATCAATTGCGACTTCAACTTAAGGCCAGGTGCACCTTCACTTTTGATGGGCTGGTTGAATTTGTGGTGGACTCTATATATTAAATGGTAATGAGAAATAAAATCATGTTTTAACATATATTCAACTGAAAAGAGAAATCTATTGTGTAAGTTACAGGTGGTGTAGGGGATGGCCGAAACAAAACATTTATTAATAAGGTCTGTTAATTAATTTTGAATAATTGGTCTATGGATTTAATGATGCTGATTAATGTGAATTATATTGATAGGTGTGGACTTACTCCAAGTTTCGGTTATCCTCTCTTCATTCCTCCTCCTCTGCTCCGTATACACATCAGAGTGTCTCTACTTACTCATTTTTCACTAAACAAGAGTGAGGAGGAAAGAATGGTTGTGGAAAAAGAAAATGGCTCTCTCATCCACACGTTTCTTCTCCTCTCCACAGAGAGCGCTGGAGGAGGTAAGCTTTGGCTATTGGTCACTTGGGACGCTAGTAGTGCCTACATTATGGGAGCTCATTCATTTCAGGCTTTTGGTTACTTCAGGTTAACCGAAACAAACCAAATCGCTCCTGGCGATTTACTTAATGATACTATATAGGCTCCCACAGGCAGGCTGAAATTTACTGAGAGAGACAATAATAAAACATAAGGCCATTCGTATGCACATAGTTTCGAATACAAAAGAAAGTAAATGTGACTTTTCATAATGAACAATATCATTTTCATTCAAATGATTAGAGTGATTTTGATGAATCATGGTAGAAATGTTTCTTATTACTGTATGAAGAAATCGAATAAATATGGATGTAGAAAAAGAATATCAGGATGATTTTTAATATTTGATACACTTTTTCGTATTTTTCTATCGTAAAATGGTTAGGAACACTTTAGAAACATGTTGTCAAACCAAAGATTTGAAGAAAGCACTGGATAAAAAAGAAATGAAAATGAATGATCAACATAAGCACTTTTCTTAGAATATCAGAAAGGACAGGAAGTGACTTGGTTATCGCAAGTAAGGTGATAGGAAAAAGAACTCTTAGAAAATAATTTTAAGCAAATCCAAAGTGTTCTTTTATTCTAGAGGTCTTAAAAACAATTTTATGGTCAATTTTTGTACACTTCCGCTATCTAGAAGAGGTTTCAAAAGCATAGTCTTCGTATAAACAAGTACGGGTATGTCTAGATTATTACGAGTATAATAATTCACTATAGAATTAAAAAATTATCCGCTTTTGAACCCGCCAGCTGTTAGAATATTTAAAAAAAATAAACCTATCTAAATTACACCCAAACCGATCGATTCTGGTAAATAATAATTAACTAGAATTGATTAGTTTGGATATAATGGTAAATTCAAACTAATCAATTCTGGTAAATAATAATTAACTAGAATTGATTAGTTTGGATATAATGGTAAATTCAAACTAATCAATTCTGGTAAATAATAATTAACTAGAATTGATTAGTTTGGATATAATGGTAAATTCAAATATTGAATTTTTTGTCAATTAAAGTTGGAAATAAAAATTTTCTTTTGTTTAGTAACATTTGAAGTTCAATTATACCTATAGCAGTTTGGTCCAACTGCTTCTAAAGAAGGTCCAAATAGTATGATTTACTTAGCGTTACTTATAATAAAAATAAAACCTTTTGTTTATTTATCTTTTTATACATTTATATTGTAAATAATTAATTATTTAAAAATCATTCGAAACTATTATTATCGTTACCATATAATATGCATAGTGTGTATACAAAAGTTGGTATAGCAAGCTTATAATTTTCAACATATGACCCTCGAATATTACACAACACAACCTCGGGGACCTTCCTTTCAGCGTTTTTTTTTCATTATGCTTAGACCTTGACGACTTTTAAGGCACCTCGACGAAGTTACCTGGACAGCACTACTAAGGTGAGGGCTGTGGGTGGCTTTAGCAGTTTTGCTCCGCTAAACTTGGCCAAAACTTCGGCCGTGACTTCCGATGTTCCATTATGAAGATGTAGAAATCGGGGTTTTTGACCTCTATCCTTTGGCGTCGAATAAAAATAAATTAGGGCGTAGTCACTGAACTTTGGCCAAGTTAGTGGTAAAACTTCCACAGCCATCCTACATTCCCTCTAGCTTCTAGAGACTTTATTTTGTGTTACCGAATCAAGATTTGACAGGGAAGTGATTTGATATGGCACCAGTGGCTCCAGTGACAAGTCCCTTAAAAGCCCTCAGCGTGCAGAGTACCAGAGAGCCTCTATACAATGGAAAAACGCTGGAGCAGTGTTTCAAGGTCATATATTGACCCTTTTAGTGACTGAAGACTTCTAGTGTGCTGTAGAAAAATTTTTAATCAAATTTTGATTTTAAGACCAATGTCTAAACTTCTGAACGTCCCGTGTAAACCATACATATTTGTTTTTTCTATTTTTCTCTTAAATAACAACCTCATGGATACATTGGACTAATTATATGCTAAAACTGGGCATATTAATTGTATATAAACATTAACATTCCAATGTTATAAAGATTAATATTATATTAATGACAAATATAAACAGTATAATGTAATTTAATAAAGAGTTCTTATGTCAATAAATTAATCTGAAACTTATATTGTCAAATGGTATAATGAATTACTGGGCTGATTATATGCCCCTTAAGTGCTACTTGAAGAAAATACATTATTGAATATTTTCAGTTAGTTAATATTCCATTTGCCTAGAACTAAAAATTCTCCTCGGTTATACAGTGGCCAAGACCGGGAAGGGAGGAAAGCTTTTAACTTAATCTGCATGGGTTGCTATGGTTACGCCCCCTTTAGCGATATTATGAAGAGATAGAATGTACAGAAAACATAATTTTCTTTCGGCCTCACTCTGGGATATTCCACTCTTTAATAAGCAAATAAATAAAACATCAAAGCTAAATCTAAACAATTTTTTTTGTTTCAAGCTTTTAAAACATGAGGAAATTTAGTCAGAATTTAAAAATGTATGAGGCTTTCTCTCAAACTGTGCTAAATATGTTAAGTTCGTTTAGGAAGTTTTACCTCGCTGAACTTGGCCAAACCTCGGCTACTACGCCCAAAACACCAAATCAATGATCAACACTGACGCGTCATTAGGAGCTAATCATTATTTCAAAGCTAGAATTCATTAAGCCATCACGATGCAAACATGAGACTTTTAGCTGAAAATCGTCACAACCCTGACGTTTCTGATCCAGAGTTGTGAGGCACGCATGCAACAGATTGGTGAGGAAAGTCAACTGTACAAACAAAATACAAATAATAAGCAAAATACAAAAAAATATTAAAAACACAAAAATCTCTCTAAAAAAATGTGTTTTTTTCTCATATATTTTGGCGATTTTTGAGTTATTATGAGTTGGTATATTGAAATATTATGGTTTTCTGTTATTACTTACCAACTGTGGAATTAACCTCACAACACTGGAATAACGTTTTCTTTAATTGATGTACTGTACAGGCTAGTAATTTCTATGAAGGTCTTTTTAGAAATTAGATTGCTCAAAACGTAAAAACAGAATGCTATAGGAAAAAACAAAAAACGATATCGGAATAAGATATTTAAAGATAGCCCGTATGAAGTAGATAGGTATCAAAAGAGTAAAAGAAAACTATTTATTGTAAACCAATGTTTCGCCCCACTTTGTAGGGCTTCGTCAGGGCTAAATGAAAAAACAACATACAAACATTTTAGAATTAACAAAACATTAAAATAAAAACAATTGTTATGTTTATAAAGTATATAACAAAGATAAGGAAGTATACCTGTAGGTAGACTGGAAACAAGTTACTAATAAATATAACCAGGTGTGGTAGAAGTTCTAAATATATATCCAGACAAATAAATTGTAAGAGACTCCTCATTAAAATTAGTTATAAATATGGTAAATAGGTACGGAGAAAAAAGGTAGAACAGATAGGTAAAGTAGATATGACATAGGTGAGGTATAGTAATATGTAAAAGGGAGATATTGAGTAATTGATAAAAATAAACAATGATAGTAGGGGTAATTACCTGCCAGATTGGAACACTGAGAACGAATAAGAAGAAAGGAGGGAGTCAGGAATAGAAAAAAGGGTTCCTATTTCCTAGGTCAACACTTAGGAACGAGTTCAATTTCATTATTTTCCTTCTTTGATGAAATTTTATTTGAAAAAAGTTTTCCTACCCACGATAATTTTCAAACCCTACCCTCTAACCTTGAATATTACATTCTGAATGTTTAGTCAATGAGATGATTTCTTGCAAACTTTTACAAACATTGTTGTTTATTGAAGGAAAACTTCTTCACCGACGTTATAAAAAAAAATAATTTTACTAGAGTTACTGATGTGATTGGAGAAGGACGCTGGTCCACTCTAGTAGGAAAATTTGTAATATTCTAGGAGAGCAGGAACTTAGTGTAGATACAATCCCAGCAGTGGCGGTCCGGTTGAGTAAGCTCCTGTTATCATATATAAATATAAACTCCTATTAAGATATAAAAAATATTCCTGCAAGAATTGACTTAAGAAATCACTGTCCTGTTCCAATTATTATCATTATGGAAATTAATATTTTCTGCCTTGAGCTATAAAAGGTATCGTATCTTCATTAATAATAAAATTTGAATACATTGTTTCTTTTCCAGATGTTTCACTGTCCCAAGACAGCCACAATTATTTTTTTTAAATCATAATAAATTGAAAAAAAATATTCAGAATTATAATGTCTTTATTTTATAAAATTTGAACTGCTATAGATTCTATACGAGGAAAAGATGGTTGGGGGTGCGGTCAAAATAAATCACAAATAAGTTGAAGTAACCTATTTAATTTTGAAGTTTCGGCCAGAATTTCTAGCCTTTATCAGGGCTAAGAACACAAGATAACAACCAATGAATACAGAAAATAAAATATAAACAGAATGACATAAAGTGAATAATTCCATTCCGTACAATTATTCACTTTATGTCATTCAGTTTATATTTTATTTTTTATTTTGTGTATTCATTGGTTGTTATCTTGCTCTGTTCTTAGCCCTTATGAAGGCTAGAAATTCTGGCCGAAACGTTGGCACAATTAAATAAGTTACTTCAACTTATTTGTGTTTTATTTTGACCTCACTCCCCAACCATCTTCTCCTCGTATAAGTCATCCACGGTCAACTATATCTCATGATTATAGACTCTATAGATTCTATGAACAGTGAAAACAATTTACATCACAAAATCTACCGCATTTTTGTATAGTTCTATCTTTTTTATTGTGGATTAAGTAGGCCTATAATAATTATATTGTAATTAATAAATTATAAAACACCAATTATAAAATGCTAAAGAACGTATGATTCTCTAAAACAACTTTGAATTTTTCGTTACTTCCAAATTTCAATTACCATATTTATACCAATAAATTCCTCCTGTATAAATATTTTTTTATTCCTTCTATAGGAGACCTATAAATGGCTGGGTACGAGTATTCAATTTCCAAGCAGGTCTTCTGTTACCGGCATCATGTTGAGAAGCGGCAGTCGGAACCATCAATACCAGGCACTATCCTGTCTCTCTGGAGCTCTATCAAAGCCATCTGTCTCTTTTAGAATATAACATAATTTATTATGAGAGAGTATTATATTTTTATCATTATTATTTAAAATTTTAATCCAATAGTGCCTCGTGTAACTCTAATATCCATCACTTAACCTCATTACAGCTCACAGGATTAGCAGGCCAGTCCTTTCCAATATATTTTATTATTTATCAACTTTTGTTAATTGATAAATACTTTTCGTATTTATACAGCACTAAAGATGGGGCCGGAAGACCCTGCAGATAAAAAACCTCCAAAAAAAAACTCCAATTAGACAACAAATTCACAGAACAAACATATAGCCCAAAACATTTTGAAAACTCTCCAAAATCTCTTAAGCATTTTCGAGCCCATTATGTAGTAATAGTTTAAAAAGATGACAAAAATAAATCAGAATCTTTTCATGATATGAAAATAGCTAAGCTACTAGGTCTAAGCAATTTAGAGGTAATCTCTGTTAGGAGGAAAAATAAAAACCAAATCGAAATAAATTTTAGAACGTATGAGTATGCCAATCGATTTATGACTAATAGCCTTCTTAAAACAAATAACCTCAAAGCCTTCATTCTAAAACAGTACACAGTACAGTATGGAGTTATCAAATGTATTCCTACCAATATCGATGAAAAAGAAATATTTGAAAATTTAGTTTGTACAGAAAAAATAATTAGTGTACGTCGATTGTTTCGTCGAGAAACTAAAGGTGAGGAGGTTATAAAAATGGCTACACCTTCTGTACAAATAACATTCCACTCACTGCGCGTACCAGAAAGTGTAACCCTTTACTTAGCGCCTCGTAAAGTTCAACCGTATGTCTTTAGGCCCTTATTTTGTGGAAAATGCTTAAATCACGGACATTTAAAGGAAAAATGCCGGGGGAAAAATAAATGTAACAAATGTGGGGAAAATACTCACGAAACAAATGAGTGTGCTAACACAATTAAATGTTTTCATTGTAAACTACAGCATTTAACTACAGATAAGACCTGTCCAGAAAGAAAGCGACAAGAAAAAATAAAAGAAATAATGGCAACACAACCCGTAAATTATAATAAAGCCGCTGAATTCGTACCGCCTACAACCATATCAAATAGCTTTTCTCTCCTTGATTTTCCGGAACTACCACAAACAGAGACACAAAATTTATACGGTGATAACATTAATCACAATCGCTCTTTAACAAACTTCTCTCTAAGGAAATATAAAGCTATGCCAACTAAAAGACCGCGAACTGTTAACTCTTTTAACAATCCCTGGGATTCACCCCCTTCAATCCTTCAAGATCAGAAATTTCCGATACAATACTTCCCGTTTCAAAAAGTTCTAATTTCAATAACCCACACAAAAGCACAACAGAATCCAAATACATACATTTCCTTAATTCCTTAATAATGAAGATACGAAACTTATCAGATGAAAAGGAAACAGTCAATATAATAGGTCAATCTTTCTACA
>NW_027113424.1:289437-291905 GCF_000696795.3 Halyomorpha halys
ATTTAAAATTTTAATCTTTTACAGTAAAAAAAAGATAATAAATTTAACGTTTATATAATTAAAATATGTGCATATATCCTAATGGAGACTAAGTTAGGGAACCGCGATACAGGAATATATTTAAAAATCTGTAAAGCAAAACGAATTTCATGTTATTCCAAACCTTTGGAAAATAAAATTTTCAGGAGTGATGTCATAGTTCAAGAGCCCAAGAGGAGAAAAAAGGCAGTTATCTCACCCCAATTCTTTATTACTTTGATAAAAACTATGTATTATTACTAGTCAAAATTGATGAGTCTGCCAAGTAAAGGTAGGGTGAATAAAAAATGGCAGCTGTTACAAAGCGATAAAAAAAAAAAATTTCGTTCGGAGTTCTATATCTTAAAAAGTAGGAACAACACAAAAAACCTAAAAGAACGTCATTTAAAGAATAGTAAATTTTCTAAAATATGTATGTACTGAATAACAGTCCTAATAGAATTATTTACGTTAAATATTTTTCGAGATATAGCTTTTTAAAAAACAACGTTTCAGAACAATGTTGTATGGGACGTACTGAAAGATCAGTAGTTTTGAGTTAGTTTGAATTTATTTTGAAAAATGTATATCTCAAAAACTGTTTGACGTACAGATGTCTATTAGCACTCAAATTAAAGTTAGTTTAATGAGCTATAAAGTAGTTTATTATGTATATATACTTCGTAGGAGTAATAGTTTACATGAAATTTGTTAAATAAATTGATTTATAGTTGTTCGGACAATAATTTTGATTTATGAAAAACTCCATTTCAGAAACATAGTTCCTGAGATATAGATTTCTCAAAATAAATTAACTAACTACTAATCTTTCAGTAGATTTTTAAGAAATTTTGCTTTTTAAAAAGCTATATCTCGAGAACTATTTGACGTAAATAGCTCTTTTAGGGCTGATATTTCAGAAAATTTACTCTTCTTTAAATAATGTTATCTTAGATTTTCTATTGTTGTTGTTAGTTTTTAAGATATAGAGCTCCGAATGAAAAATTAATGTTTTTTTAAGGTTTTGAAACAGCCGCCATTTTTATTCCCCCAACCTAACTTGGCAGACTCAACAATTTTGACTAGTAATTATACCTAGTTTTCATTAAAGTAATCAAAAATTGGTGAGAGATAACTGCCTTTTTTTCTTACCGGCTCTTGTACTATCAGATATATTACATGCTGCGTGACCAAGAAAGGAAAATCATAAAAATTGGATATGATCATGACCAGAAAAATTGATATCCTGTAATATGCGACCTGTAAAACCGTTCAACATTATTGAGCGTTGAACATTCAAGCCTATAATTAAATAAGCTTAGCCAAACTGAAGGTTCGATTGCGACACCAAATACCGTATTCAACATACATCTGTCCAGTGATGCCTGTCCAAACCCAATACTGACAAGATCAGACATGATCAGACGTACTCCTCTAGGCTACGAGAATGTTTCGATCCATCGCTCGGACGTTCACATTTCGGATCAGTGTTTATTAATTTCTTGGGGATAAGTTCGTTACTAAACCCTACAAATTTACAAGCATCTTGTTCGCCGCTATGCTATTACTTAAGTTATATTTACGGGGCAGTTCTGCGGTGTGTGATTTACTAAATTCTCCGCATCTAAATAAATTAAAGCCAGAATATTATACCCAACACTTCATTTTCAAAAACATTAAAGCTCTGTTCCTCTCTTAATTTAAGAGGCCACGTTTCCTACCTGGGCATAACATTAGCAAGGATAATAGTGTATCAAATTCTAACTTTTAAGTTTCTGGACAGAAGGGGTGAGCTAAACAATTTCGAAATTGAAAAATAGCACACCTTTGTATCTTTACAAATGTTTTCCTTCCATATCTATACCACCGTGTTCCCATATCTCCTGCTATCTATATATTTTGCCACTGAAAGATACACCACTGTGAGTGTTTTTTTTGTGAACTAAGAATCTAAATCAGTGATGCTGTTGATTTTTCCTTTACTAGTGAGGGGACGAGCTCGATTCCCAATGCTGAATGTAATTATAAAGAAATGAATGTAAAGATGTTATTTTACTTTATTATCGTTTCATTATTAATCTTTTTTTAATTTCATTATATATATATTTTTCTAAATATTATTTTGTTATCAGTTAATTTATATCTCTGTAAATATGATGTGAATGAATTCTCACAGCTCTATTGATAATTTCTAAAGTATATGACAGAATGTAAACAATACAATTAAAATATATAAAAAAAGAAGAATTTTCAAAATTTCTTATCTTGATCAATTTCAAAGTAAATTTTAATCGAAATTTCTAGATCCAAAACTTAAATTTTGATGCAATGGAGTTGTAAATAATAACTATTACCACTTTTAGAGAATTGTAGTACCAAACTTAAATTAATATTCAATGAATTCAATTATCGAAGGAAACGTTGATTCCTTGATATATTATTGTTTTGTT
>NW_027113424.1:296298-335386 GCF_000696795.3 Halyomorpha halys
AAGAATTAACCACGGTCGTACAAATCGCGGCTTAACATTAATCAAAGTTAAAAATAACGATAAATGTTCGAAATGCAACTCGATCGAAGACCCATTACATATTATACTAAATTGCAATAGATATGAAAAATACAGGATTAAATACCCCCTCATCCAAAACAATAGCGCTTTCCTCCAAGGGCTGGCAGATATAGATAGGGGTACTATTCAGGCGCTGTGCAAATCTATTGCAGAATCTAAATTAGATTTTTAAAATTAAATAAATAATAACAAGTTAAATTAAATAATAAAAATTAATAATAACAATTTACATCCACAGTTCCATTCTTTTATAATATAACAACAGGGGCAGTGTAGGACTCCAACGGGAGTCTTGGGCCGACGTAAAAAAGGGAAAAAAAAAAATTAATCTTTTACAGTAAAAAAAAAAATTAATTAATTTAGTGTTTATATACTTAAAATATGTGCACATATCCTAATGGAGACTACGTTAGGAAACCGCGATACAGGAATATATTTAAAAATCTGTAATGCAAAATGAATGTCATGTTATTCCACTATCCTCATCACGTATACCGATGATACATGCCTATTGTCAGTGAATAATGATCCTTACATTGTATCCCAATCCC
This sequence comes from Halyomorpha halys, assembly GCF_000696795.3. NCBI lineage: Eukaryota > Metazoa > Arthropoda > Insecta > Hemiptera > Pentatomidae > Halyomorpha > Halyomorpha halys. The sequence continues at coordinate 296,931 of NW_027113424.1, forward strand.
ACATCACCACCCTTGAAGAATGGGTCAAAAATTGGAGGATTAAAATTAATTCCAATAAATCCCATCAAATCACATTTACCCTTCGTCGCAAACCAATGATCTTTTGTCCAACAGTATCCTTTAATAATATCCCACTTATTCCTGTCAAACTGATACGTTACTCAGAACTACATCTGGACAAACGACTGACATGGAATCCTCATACAAGACTGAAAGGACAGGAAACTGCTCGTCGATATCGACTATTACAACATTTACTAGATAAACGGTCAAAATTTCATGAATATTATAAGGCCTATCTGGACATACGGAATTGAGCTATGGGGCTCCACTAAACCATCTAATTCCTCTGGAACACGCAACACATCATTTTCAAAAACATTAAAGCTATGTTCCTCTCTCAATTTAAGAGGCCTACCTGTGTATAACATTAGCAAGGATAATAGTGTTTCAAATTCTAACTTTTAAGTTTCTGGACAGAAGGGGCGAGCTAAACAATTTCGAAATTGAAAAATAGCACACCGTTGTACCTTTTTCCCCCATATCTATACCACTATGTTGCCATATTTCCTGCTATCTATATATTTTGCAACTGAAAGATACACCACTGTGATTGATTTTTTGTGAACTAAGAATGTAAATCAGTGACGCTGTTGATTTTTTTTTTCTAGTGATGGGACGAGCTTGATTCGGAGTTCCCAATGCTGAATGTAATTATAAATAAATGAATGTAAATATGTTATTTTACTTTATTATCGTTTCATTATTAATCTTTTTTTAAATTTCATTATATATATTTTTCTAAATATTATTTTGTTATCAGTTAATTTATATCTCTGTAAATATGATGTGAATGAATTCTATTGATAATTTCTAAAGTATATGACAGAATGTAAACAATACAATAAAAATATATAAAAAAGAAGAATTTTCAAAATTTCTTATCTTGATCAATTTCAAAGTAAATTTTAATCGAATTTCTAGATCAATAATTTAAAGTTGTAACTAAACATTTAGAGAATTGTAGTACCAAACTTAAATTAATATTCAATGAATTCAATTATCGAAGGAAACGTTGATTCCTTGATATATTATTGTTTTGTTCATTGAAAATGAACCTAAGAATGAAAACGAGAATTTCATTTCCAATAATGCATTTTAATGTTTAATTATTTATATATATCTTTTTTTTTTGTTTTACTTTATTGAAATCATCCCAACATTTATTACCAAATATGCAATATAAAGTTCGGCTGGATTTTGCACTGGTTGCATCTGGCTACTCTAATTGTAAATATTTCTGATCAGCTGTTAAAAAAATGCATGTAAACAAAATATGCAATCGCATAAATTTCGGGCTCTGGTAATATTATTGTTACAATACAAATACTACTTATTTGTTTAAAATTATTATATTCATTTGAATATAGTTTCATCCCTCATCTTTATCAAATCACATTAAAAAACAGTTTTTATTGTATTAAGCTATAAGGAGAGTCTTTCTATTTCATTGCCAATTTTTTTCTGTTTACTCTACAGTGCTTTAGTTTGTAATAAGGAATAATTCGATTAATTTTTATTGAAATATATTGGTAAATACCTTTTATCTTTTGAAATTCCTTGCTTCTAGAAATTCTCTTATTATTGTTTCATTTTATCTAAAGCAAGATATTCAATTATTTTTGGTTTAATAATAAGTATTTATAATTATAAGTTAGTAATATTATCCATTTTTTTAGAATTATGTCACGTCTAAATATTACTAGCTCCTTTAAGTAATAGTTAGTAACACTATTGATCCGGATCTCTTTGTGGTGAGATTCCTATAACAGATTTTTTTTTAATTATAATTTAAGGATTAAAAAACTATTTCCTTCTTCCACTTAAGAACTTCTTGGCCCGTGGAAGTATAAATTCGTTGTTGTTTCGATAACTTTAACACGCCAAGATCAATATTTGCCTGCATATATACATCCATTTCTTATTTGTATATATTTAATTTGTTAATGTTTATTTTTTTCTAGGAGTTCACAAAAAAAAATGAAAAATAACTCTAACATGGGCAAGGATGTTAGTTCTCATCTTCTTACCAATCTCTTTTGGAACAATTTCAATCTGTGTAATGTTGCTTTGTTGGTTTGTGAAAACTATGATGCAGTATTCGATAGGGACAGGTAGATAATAGTTTTATATTACAATGATTTTAGTCACAAAGACAGGCTTGTGGCTTTTATAATAAAAGAAAATTAAATTAATTCCTTTTGAGTATAGTAAAACATTAATTGTATGATAAAATAAAATTGTAAATTAATCAACTGATTTGATTAAAACCATTGGCTTCTCTATAGCGAAGTGCCCCTAAATATATAAGTGGCTGTTAAAGGGATCAATTTGTTGGGCTAAAATGGAGGCTTCGTGGTGATAATTCGGAGAAGCCTCAAAGAAATCTAATCCCGGTCTGGATCATTACGAAATGAAGTTGTGAAGGGCCCTTGGCCGGCAGTAGCTATCTAATTCGATAAATTTCCTGAGGGAACACCTTTATATTCGTTAGCAAGATGGGATTTTTTAATTTCGTTTTTTCAATATCGTTAATTCTTTGCTTTGTAGTTTTATTAATGCCGAAATTCAATTTTCTTCATCAATGCATAATTAAATTAGGTAAATATGATGATAAATATGATGCAATATAAAAATTCATTTTTTTATTGTATGTAAGTTGCCTGGTCCAACGCTGTCAACATATCGATCATAGATCACTTGCTTTTGCAAGTCTTTGGTTTGTTTCTATTTGCTGTGATGTCTTTATTTTCATCACTTCGAGTCTTAAGTTTTTTGTTCTCAGTTACAGTGTTTTATGTTGTATAGTGTAACAAATAAAACATTAAAAAAAAAAATTTGCGTCAATCTTTTCTAAGCTACCTCTTGTTCTTCGTGCATCCTTACATCCCATACCTTTAGCCATCTCCTGGAGCTAATTTGACCTTCCTCTTTATTTTTTTATTTTCAGTAATACACAGTCACCAAAGAGTAATAAAAGCATTGACTAACGGCGATACAAAAAAAAACGTTGGTATAAAGGCGTAAATGCTTAAGAGGTTGCAAGCAAAACAAGCGATTGCAATGCCGCTACTCAAGCCGGGGTAACGGTTACTCGACTGAGCACTATCGCCCGGTCAGCCTCCCCTCGAACATAAGTAAAGTATTTTAGCGACTAATTCATAATCATCTCATCCAGCACTGCTTCGAGGAGATCATCCCACCGGAGCAGAATGCGCTCCAGAGGCATCTCTTGCGAACACCACTTGTTCAAGCACAGGCGTTCACCAAAGAGCCATAGCCTTCATCCTACTGGACTGCAGTCGAGCCTTCGAGAGTGTATCACTTCTTCTTCTTCTTTTACTGCCACAACAGGCACATGAAACTGCCTCACGTCGCTCAACAGCCGCCGGCCATCTCTCTTTATCTTTTGTAAGGGTAACAGGGACCTCAGTTGTCGCAGATTCTGCCCCACAGCATCCCTCCATCGGCCCTTCGGCCCACCTCGTCGCCGAACACCATTCGGAATGTTAATGAACAATTTATGAGCTACTCTTTCCTCGCTCATCCACATCACATGGCCAAGCCATTTAAGCCTATATTCGAGGATATGCTGCATTCCTTGTATAGCCCAAACAGTTCACCATTTTTCCTTCTCTGCCAATTACCATTCTTCTATACGGGTCCTAAGATCCTCCTCCAACCAAACCTGTCTAGCAGGTTAATGCTTTTATTTCTCAAGGTTCACGTTTCTCCACCATATGTGACTATTGGTCATATCAACGTTTTGTACAGCATAAACTAGGTGGTAAGGCTCTTTTTTCTACTGCAATTTTGCTTTTAAACTCTTCTTCATCATTCTGGTTATAATTGATGATAGAGACAAGATAATAGAAGCTTCTTACCACTTCAAATTGTAGGGGTCCATTACTGTGTAACTTTAATTCTGGTCCCAGTGACTTCTTACCCAATACCATAATCTTCGTTTTTTCCCCATTAATATGCAGGACCATCTTTTTCGCTTCGATATCCATTGCTTCGAAAACCATCCTCTGAAGGGATGATGATGACTACGTCGTTTGCATAGGCCAGAACTTGGGTCATCTTTGTAAATATTGTTCCTTCCTGATTTAGTCCTGCTCTATTTATGATTGCTTGTAGAGCGATATTAAACAGGAGAAGAGCTATTGGGTCACCCTGTCTTAGGCCACCTTCTACTGCAAGAGGCTCTGATAACCCACAGGATTTTAATCAGCAGATTGCGCTCACCATTGTGCATTTTACTAATCGAGTTAGTTTACTAGGTAGCCCCAGTTCATGGCTATTATCAGATCACTCCTTACAATTGTAACGTTTGCAGCCCGAAAATTAATGAACCAAGTTCAATCAAGTTGTCTGTGGATATTCCCTCATCTTCTCAGAGATTTGCCTCAGGGCGAAGATTTGATCAATAGTACACCTATCCTTGATAATCACCCAGTTTCTGTTCAACATACGGACGTAGCCTGTTGTATAGGGATATGGCAAAAAATTGATATACAGTTAACCCTGATAGTTACTGCATACCGTTGAATCTCCCTTCTTTTTGTATACAGGCACTACTACAGCTGATTTCCACTCCTTAGTTATGGTCTCCTCTTCCCATATCAGAGCTATCAGGTCCTGTAGTTTCCTGGCAACTTCGTGATGCCCTGTTTTAAACAATTTTGCTAGGAGTCCATGATTACCAGGTGATCTGTATCACACCCACTCATAATTCGTCGACTAGAGAAATACAAGTTTCCCGCCCCTCTATGCCGAATGATGGAAAGCTCTCTTAGCGAAAGTTCATTCGTCGTACGAATCAGTGATGACTACTCGACTCCAGTCCTCATCACCTGCGAGGTACACCAAGGCTCGGAACTAGGTCCAATCCTATTTGTAGTCTTGAAAGCACCTGTGGTTGCTTTGTAGCACATGGGAGCAGTGGTAGCTATGCTAATGACATTGATATCTACGCCACCAGCGCCAAACCTCGTCGAGCACTCGAACTAGCACAGATATCATTTACCATCATAGATGCTTTCAAGGAAATAGGCATACGAGTGAAAACGGACGTCATTTTAATGCCTTTTCGGAGGTGAATGAAAAGCACCCTAGCAAAGACCTTTACGGTGGAAGAAGAAGTCAGGCCATGTCAAGCTCTATCCTTTACCCTAGTGTGACAATTTACAGACACCTAGCCTTCTCTAGTCACTTTAGAGAAAGACTGAGGATCACAAAGCAGGAGGACCACATAAGCTATATCACCTGCTCACATCACCACAGTTGTCTCTACGGCTCAAGCTACAAAAATACAAGGCTATCATTCATGTACCTCTACTGCGACACCTCTTCAAAACAACACAGCTATCAGAACACCAATTTCTCTCTCTTCCGAAGTTTATAGGCCGACGGTACACCAAGTTCTTTGAAGGGCTAAAGGCCTGTGCAAACCTACTCTTCCGGGAGATTTACCCTACACCTAGACCTGGGAGGTGGCAGGACACTGTCAACTCGGTTGCCGAAGGAAGGGGTTGAGACTCTAATCTTTAATAACTAAACCCAAACATCCATTCATCACTATTAGAGTGGTCCCTTCCCACTCATGACAACACAGACGGCGAGTAAGCGCCACAAATTTTCCCACGCACACAGCGGATCCCACATCCCCCTACCTTAAAATGCCCTTTAGACAATAAAAGGATATTTATTATTGTATATATATATTTCTATTTTTGTATTGTGTTTTGGTGCTTTTTTGAGAAAATAAAATCAATAGAAGGGTGAGGAAAAGAAGTAGTTCTTTATAAAAAATTATTTTTATTAAAAAAAAATCTGTATTACGATATAGATTATTTACTCTAAGCTTTGAACTCAATATCTCAATGGCGTAGGTCAAGTTTTCAAAGTTAAACAGCCCACCTTTGATCAGCCGGAACAAAGCGATTTACGTCACATAAGAAATTAAAGCAGTCTGCCAGAAGCTCTGACGTTGAGAGTGAAAAGAATGTATTTTCTCTTTAATTTAGAAATCAAATCAATTTGTATAGAGCTAAAATGGATCTTATTAGGCTTTTCCAGCTAATCCATATGTTGTACATCAGACTACGACCCTTTCCAGCCCAATATCCAGGAACAATCTACTGGTGTAAGAATAGTAGAATAAAAAAATAAATTCAATTCTTGGCCATTAGTGATGTGGTAGTTTTACTTTGTCAGAATTATTCAGCATTATCTTATACATAAATCTACTCGAAAAAGATGGATATAGTATAATTAATATAATTAAATAGACAAATTTTCAAAAACTGAATTTGTTCGTACTTTTTATTAAATAATTTTATCTACTTTCTTCTTTTTACTAAGTATCTTAATTTTATAAACCCCTATAACATCCATATTGCTATGTCTATGCTATGAAAGCTAATAGTATTAGTTCATAATACAAGTATAGAAACAACATGTTAATTACACAAATACTTTTTTTTCATAATAGGGAGGACTATTAGCGATATTACAGGAGAGAAAAAGTACTAAAGTACAAGTTATTATTGTACAAGTCAGTGTAATTGTATTAAGTTAAATCGACAAGACTAATAGTACTAGTTTGTACTTTATTATGAAACAGGGCCCTGGAAATGACACCTCAAGAATTCTGGATAATTCCTGAAATTTAGGGACGTTCAAGAATCTCACTTCCCCTGTTAAGGTTAGGTAATACTTAATTTTCTGTTATGAGATTAAATGGAGATTTTTTTTTTAGCAAGTTGAACAATCTTAATATAATTTTAATAATAATAAATTTAAGTGTCATGCATCTTACGTACCTGCTGCCTAGGAAATTAACAGCTTTCCCAGTAAATGAATTAGAACTTAAATTTTTCTTTTTTAAAAAGCCGATATATCGATTTTTATTTATTATTTTTTTTTTTATTTTTAGCGTCCCTGTGTAAATCTTCTTTTTTTTATGACCCTCTTCCTGGCATTCCTGGCTTAATAGGAGTTATCTACAGGGTACTATCCTATTCTGACCGTGATAGGGAGTCATGTTTACATTTAGACCCTCCCAGGCCGGATTTGGACCAGCACCACTGCAGTTACGAGGTTGCGAAGACTTAAGTCCCTACTCGTTCTTGTGTAACCAATCTTTGACAATTATTCACTAATAAAAAAAAAATCAGGCTTTAAAGTATTAAACTATTAAGTAATAAACTTTTAAGCATCTCAAAAGTACAGGAAATTCCTTTTTTAAATAAAATTTTCCTATTAGTCAGTTCTAGTCAGTCAGTTAAAAGCATACTTTAATCAGAGTCCCTTTTTCCTATGCCTGTCTCAATCCCGCTTCAATTCCCTGATTATATTCACGATTCAAGTCTCTAAGTATTGTTTCCTCGAAACTAGTTATAGACAATTCCTGCGCATTGGATAATGCCATTCAAAGAGTTTTGTTGAGAGCTTGGAGTGATTAAGGACTTCATCATTGTTTGATATCTGAAACGAAGCGACTTCCTCACTCTACTAAATATCCTAGAATAGAAATTTCGAAAACAGGAATAAAATTCAACAGCCAGAAATGCCATTATTACTTGTGCTTGGTGAAGAGAAGCCAGTGTCATGTTATAAATTTAAACAGATTAAATAATTGATAAATATTTATTGAGTACGTTTTAAATTATTTACAAGTTAGTAATTTTAATAGTTTGAAAAATCTAGTCATCACACAAATTCAGTTCCCGTTTAACTTTTTGTAGAAATGAATTTCTATAAAATTAGGGCAATTAAAAGTTGTGCAATCCCAATTACTATCTTTTTTGAATAGAAAAGTTTGTAAAAACTGACTTTTGTTATTATAATCATGGAGAGATGACATTTATTTTATATTTATGCGTTTTTTATCAATCTTCGTTACCTCCTATTACTTTATATGTTTTATAACATATTCCCTAAAATCTTCTGCTTTTCAACGGTTAATTGTAAATCTATATTTCCGCTCTTATTATTAGGAATTTTTTTTAACCTAGAAAAATATTTTAGTATCAAATTGTTTCACACTTTTTTTTCACAAGCATTTTTATCACCCTTAAAATGAGAGAAGTTTAATTTTATATAAACAACGGTAACGGTATTTTAAAAGAAGTTATTTTGAAAATTCGACAATTAAAACTTATCATAATATTTGAATTTGGATAAAATCTAGCTGATGTTAAATAACACTTAATTATACAGTGTTATAAACAGTTTAATCAAAATTGTTAGATCCATTTTCAAGGAAATACAATGTGTTTGGACTAGGCTGACTACACACACAGAAAAGTTTGCAATATTTTGTGGCTCTTAAATTGTTTACTTATTTCCAATGAAAATTCGATTTTGAAATATTTCACCACCGTAATACTTTCCCATTCTAAATATTTAATATTTAGGTAAGTAGAAGTAAAATAATTAATAAATTTGGGCCACTTGAAATGTATGTACTATTGGAAATATCTACTGTCATAATAGATGCTAAATAAATTTAAAAAAAAAGGTATCCGCATATTTACAAGATTGGACCTTCTTGAGGTTCTAGCCTTAACCAAGAATTAGTTATTAAACCAGACCCAATTTAACTAACACAAAAATAGCTTTTCTATATTTTATAGAAAAGGAGTTATAATCAAAGAATTTGGAACTTGGAAATTTGGAACTACGACTACTGAAGTATCTGTATAATTTTTTTTTTTTATACTCATACTGAAGTAGCAGTATCAGTATAAATGGAGGGTTACAATTTTATTGGAACCTAGTGAACAGATTAGCAAGAAGTTGAAAATATCCACGAAATTTTTCTCATCAAACAAGGCATAATCATTATTAGATCCATCCATGGCGTTTCACTCAGATTTAATGACGCTATAGTAGATTGATGCATTTACGAAACACAGAATACATCACAAACTTTCAATTAGCTGCGATATTAACTGACTAGTTCTTCAACGTACATGACCCCTGAGAATGTCGTCTGTCAATGAATGAGATCATTGGGTATTGTACTGTATGGTATAGAATGAATCCGAAGAATTTGGTAAAGTACGTTAAGAAATTATTATTAAATGCGTTATAGAAGAATGTTTTGAAAAGAGCGCGATTTTTTTAGAAAGAGCACAACACTGATTTTTAAGGGTTCCGAATACCATGAGAATTATCGAGTCACCGGAAATCCTAAAACGTTTGCTTCAATCACGATTTCGTATATACTGTTCTGTATTGAGGTTCACCAGAATTTTTGGCAGTTGTTATGATAGCCTTAAAACAGGTGATGCTAGAACCTTATAAGAAGATACAGCATTGTGGCAAGAAGTAATAAGGTCCAGGATCAAAATCTTTAGTGGGGTTTCATTTTAAAGCATTTTATCCATTACTTTCCCGCAAAGCTTCTAGATATGACCTAATTACATCCCATATTCTAAAACATTGTCCATTCTTACGTCTATAACGTTTTACTCCTATACATATATTTTCCTGAACCATAGAAATTATCCATAATCAAAATGATTTCCTAACCTCAGAATACCTTTCTCCTATCGTCATATCTCTCTTTTACGTATGGGCAAAATCCTTAAGAAACTGATCTTGAAACGACTATATATCCGTATATATCCTTCCGATCCCAGTATTACGTAGTTTCCCTTCTATTCCAAGTAATTAGTACTCAGCGCCACTCCTATATCCTAGAAAACGTGCAATTCAAATTCTCAGTCCAATCCCGTACTACTGGTCCCGTTTATCTGACTCCTACCCTTCACCTCACCGAACTGCTGTGTTCTCTTTCATTACTTCATAATCCTCCCAGGTGTCTGAAAAGAAGATGTTAAAACCACCTCAAATTGACGATTTCTTTTTGTAGGAATGCTTTAAAAGAACAAAAAAAAACAAACTGAAAGGATATGGAGAAAAATAAAAGTGTTTTTGAAGACAAAATAAAATAATAAACGAAATTAAAAATAAATACCGCTCCCAAAGGTCAGAGAAGATGTTTTTAACTCCAATTGTTCAAAAATGGTGGGCCCACGTCAATACCGGCCCTCTAATAACAAGTTACGCAGACAGGGTCTGGTAACTGTATCTGACAAACTACACATAACGTACGCACGGGCTTGTAATGAATTAAAGCAGACAATTAATTAGCAGCAACTGCTTTTTCAAATCAAAGGCCGAAGGTCTGATTGCAGACTGTAATGTTGATTAACACAGACTGGCTGATTCGAAACTATAATGGCCACTAATTAGCAACGACTTTAAATAAAGATGGTCGGCCTGTTGCTAGGCGACTCCTTAGCAATGGTTTAACAACCTTAGCAACTATTTCTTTTACCCTTAATTATAACAAAAAATATAAATATCAAGCTTTCTTTTAAAATACTAATGAAAATAAAATAAAGTAATTAAATTAAACACTAATACTACGTTTATAATATTTACAAATTAATACGTTAAATCTGATGTTAACAGAAGATGACCTCGAGATCTTCTCCTAGAAATGGCATTGGAGTCTTATCAATGGGTAGATTCTCCACATGCTCGTATCATATCATTCTATAACTAACATCAAATTTGCTTGGTAATTGTTATAGAATGAATATTCCTCTCATTTCAGGCTTTGGAAAACTCATTTCAGAGACTGCATAGTTCAGAAAACATCCTAAAATACTTGGAAATATTTGTAATATCTTTTTAATAGAAAGTTTAAAAAATATGTATCATGTATTTTTAAGATATCGAAATACGTTTTTTTAATGGCTATCAATGACAGTATTAAAAATATAATGAGATATGGCAACCCCAAGCGCGTCAGCTATATGTTTCGCTTACATTAAAAAAAAACAATAGTGAATGATAAAACTATGACTACTTCTGGTAATTCTTTAAGTAATAATTTGGTATATTTTTGGATAATGAGACTTGGTTGTTACATCAAAGAGATAAGGTTAACATATTTGTTAAAATAGTTGATGAAATCAAAGATGTAATGAAATAAAATCTGGAGCTGAGCAAACATAAACATTTACTGCTAAGGATAAAATCACAAATTCCTATCTCTTCTTGCGTAGAGAGCTTGAACTGAACTTTGAATAAATATATCTTGAGGGAGTAAATTGCCTTCACCAATCACCGAGTTCGATTTAAACCTCCTCGAGCTTTAAAATGTATACCCCTTAACGGAACTTCCCCAAAGTATATTATAGTAAAGCTTTTGAAGTTCTTTATAATATTCTTGTACTTGATGTTCCACAAGTTGATTTTCCTTTGTCGATCGAGTTCCAGAAACATTTACCATTAAGATTTGAGGACTTTTTGAAACTCCAATCGACTTGCCAGAATTATTTCAAGAATATTTTTTATTCAATACTAAATCAGCCTGGTTGGCCTTTCATGGTTATTACAATAGTTTGATATTTTTTTTTTTAACAATTGGTTGTAGGGAAAGGGCCTATCTCGGGCAAAAAATACCCCTAACTATTTAATAAGCTCCAAATATTTAAAAAATGATCAATAAAAACTATGAATTATAGAAATATATAAATTAACAATAAAATAAAATTTATAGATAAAAATAAAAAATTCTTAAGAAGAGTTAACAACAAAAACAATGACACTTATAGATTTAATAAAATAAATAAGTGACTCTAATGGGAATAAAAAAATTAATTTGAGATAAAGATAAAAAAATAGTAGTAATGACAATAATCGAAATAGATAAATATAGGATTTATAATAGGATCTTCTGCAAAAGTCTGGATGAAGTTGGATTTCCCAAGTTGAAAGTTACTGCACATTTAACTGTCGATAAACTGGGAGTGGAATTTTATGAACCATTTTTTTTTGTAAGAAAACGTCTATTGATTCCATTTGTAGTTCCCGACATAATTGGCTATTTCTAACAAAGCAAGCAGTCCAAGAGCCGGGGAGAAAAAAAGGGTAGTTATTTCACCCCAATTTTTTTTTTTTTTTTTTCTCGGCCAAGACTCCCATTAGAGTCCTATATTCCCTAACCAAGGTTGGGGGGTCAAAGTTCTTCATTTTGTGGGACCGCCACTCAATGAAAAAAGTCAACGCCCTAGGCCGGATTCGAACCGGCACCGCCAATAGACATCAAATTGGTACGACTGTCTTAACCACTGAGCTACGGGCGGCCCATCCCAATTTTTGATTACTTTTATGAAAACTATACATGGTTACAAGCCAAAATTGATGAGTCTGCCAAGTATAGGTAGGGGGAATAATCTATATCTTTAAAACTATCAATCAACATCATTTCAAGTAGATTACATTTGTTAAAATATGAGCCCTAACAGGGCTATATACGTTCAATAGTTCCTAAGACATAGCTTATTAAAAAGCAACATTTCTTAAAAAATCAGAAGTTAGTGAATTTATTTTGATAAATCTATATCTCTAAAACCATAACACTTACAGATGTCTGCCAGCACTCAAATTAAAGCTAGTTTAATGTACTTTGGAGTACTTTATGTCACGTATTTGTATGAGTAGTAGTTTTTATGATATTTGGCAAAATAAATTCACAAAAAAATAATTTTAAGTTGTTCGGATAAAATTGTTGATTTTTGAAAAATGTATCTCAGGAACCATAGTACTTACATATGTCTGCCAGCACTCGAAATAAAGGTGATATAAGTGTCATAAACTGCTGTATAGTACGTTTCCCTAGCTTTAATTAGAGTGCTGACAGACATGTCTAAGTATTATGGTTTTAGAGGTAATGATTTATCAAAATAAATTCACTGACTTTTTTCATTGAATTTTTTTATGAAATATTGCTCTTTAAAAAGCTATATCTCGGAAACTATTGAACGTAAATAGCTCTGAGCTCTGTTAGAGCTCATATTTTAGCAAATTTACTCTACTTTAAATGAATTTTTCTAGTGTTGTTGGCATTTTAAAGATATAGAGTTCCGAATGAAAATTAATATTTTTTAAAGTTTTGAAACAGCCGTCATTTTTTGTCACTCATCAATTTAGACGGATAATCATATACAGTTTTTATTAAGTAATCAAAAATTGGTGTGAAACATAACTGACGTTTTTCTCCTATTGGGCTCTTGTACTAAAGAGGAATAGGATGACAGCAAGATTTTATTTTTCACATTTCACTATAGAAATACACATAAGATAACATCGAAATTCGTACATTTTAATTGTTATATAAGTCACCAGCATACTAGAGCTTCATGGCTAGTAAAAGTCAAAATCTAGAAATTAATTGCTCGACACTTATTCCTTAAAATATACAACTATTTTAAGGATACCAATTTGATAAAACATTCAATTCTCTTTTGACCAAAAACATATCAATTCTCTTCTGCTAATTACCAAACTTAAACTTTAGAGTAGTAAAATTTAGCCACCTTTAGAGATTATTGAAAGCTTTAAAATTATATTTAAAACCACTAAGTTTTTGAATGGTTCGAATTACTTTTATTTAAAAATATATCTACCCTAAAACTCCTCACGGTGAGATCCCTGACATACTGAACCCTCAAGTCAGATTTAGCATGACAATGCCAACCGCGTTGTACATGAACTCAAGAAAACCATATTTCACCCCAATTTTCAAATTCATTAATGTAAAATACATACATTTGGAAGTCAAAATTGACGAGTCTGCCAATCCAATACAGGGGAGTTTAAAAATGGCGGCCGTTCAAAACCATAACAAAAACACAAAAAAATGCAGTTATTTCATACCTCTTGGTTCTTGACTCATATGAAACTAGGGTTAGTACCGACACAAAAGAAACCTGTCTGCCAAGCTTGTTATGTGCCGCGCGTTGTGCAGACGCGTTCCGAAATTCAACTTTGGAAACTGGAAATTCTAGTTCTAGAAATTAGTTGTTTATATCTTATTTTTTACACATCTGAAATTTCGTTACTTGAGTCGGTACTGACACGAAAGAAACCTGACTTCTAAGCTTGTGCAGACGAAATACAAAATTCAACTTTCAAAATTTTTATTGTATCCGGCAAGATATTTCTAGCCTACTTCATCTCTTTTTTAAAAATATTTTTACACGTTATTAGTTAAATATGCACATGAAATTAGATAATTAGAAACAGACAAACAGGAAAAAAAATGACACAAAATAACAATGAAATATATCAATACTCATTTAAAAGTTGGTAAATATGTAAAATTGTTGCTAACTTCTTTCATTCATCTTGTTTAACTAAAATTTAAGCTGATGCAGGTAGTTTTTAGTTATCCCCTTTAGACTCATCACACTCGGTATCCGAAGGGAACGTCTGCACTTCATCCTTTCCAACATCATCACATTATTTCCCTTCCTAAGTGTATCTGAAATACATTTTTCACAATACCAGATTTGATTGTAAATGTTCTCTTCTCATATCAATATCCCTCATAATATCCCTTTCTTTCCTGCAAACAAGAAAGGGATATTACGAGTGGTAAAAATTACTCAAAATTGCAGAGACGAATTGGTATATTTGTATTTTTCATAGAGAAACCTACTTGAAAAGAGGGATTGAAGATGCTTCCATGCCATACATTTTCATAAATGGGTGACATAAAACTTCTTCATAATCTTAAGCCTAATAAAAAAAAATAGGTTTCATTTCATTTATATTTGTACATCTCTTTCTCCTACATATGGAACATCTCATAATTCCTAAGATATACCTGTCATAAGCAAAACATTTTGCACAAACATTACTACAACTACGTTACTACAAAGTGAAATTGACATTTTGTGAATTAATTTTTCTAATATCATGAAAACTACTACTCCTATGAAAAAACTAATAATAACTTTGCTTTTAGGACATTAAATAAGCTTTAATCTAAGGCTTAACAGACATCTGTACAACAAATAGTTCCTTAGATATAGCATAAGCAACAATTTTCGCCAGAAAAACGAGAAATTGAAATTTTCTGAATTTATTTTGCTAATTAGAATATTAAAACTAATTAGAATATATTTTTAGTGTATTTAACTAGCTTCAGTTGGTTTCCGAACAACTGACAATATTTCTGGTGGACTAATCAAGGCATGTGGTGAAATTGGAGTTTCTAAAATACACTTTTTGGTTGAAATGATCTGGGAAATTGAGGAGATGCCTGAGGAATGGAAGGAGTCTCTGCTTATTCATGTTCACAAAAAGGGCCCGATGACGGATTATAACTATCGAGGAATCTCACTCCTTCCTGTATGTTACAAAATATTTCCGCTAATATTAACTAGTCGAAGAAATTATCTGAGACTACCAATGTGGTTTCAGACGAAATCGTTCAACTATTGATCAAATTTTTTTATTATTCGGCAAATCTTGCTGAATAATTGGAATACAACGGTGTAGTTCATCACCTTTATATTGATTTCCAAAAGGCTTACGATTCTATTGACCGCCAGAAACTGTATAATATTCTGATTGAACTAGAAATAACAATGAAGTTAGTAAATCTCGTACGGATGTGCAAGACTGAAACGTTTAATAAAGTACGAATCGGTAATCATTATTCTGAGAAATTCCAAGTTCGGTCTGGTTTAAAACAGGGATATTCTTTATCACCTGTCTTATTTAATCTAGCACTAGAATACGTCATTAAAAGTGTGATGAATACCGAAAAGGGCTTAACTTTGGGTTGTGAAATATAGGTGCTTGGGTATGCTGATGATTTGGTATTATTGGGTTAGGACAAAGAAACTCTATAGTATAGTAGCGTAGTATAACTGAATACAACCACTTTAATAAACTCCAGTAAGGAACTAGGTCTTGAAATAAATACGGATAAAACAAAATATATGGTTAGCAGTAGAAACGCGAGCTATTTCGGTGATATAAATATAGGAGGAAATAAGTTTGAACAGGTAGATAAGTTTAAGTATTTAGGTTCTGTGGTAACTAGAAAAAACGAAATTGATGAATTAATAAAAGCTAGGTTGAAGGCGGGAAATACTTGTTATTTTTCAATTTCGAAACTCCTTATCTCGCGCCTTTTATCGAAAAACTTAAAAAAATAGAATTTACAAAACTATTATCCTTTCCACTGTTCTTTACGGACGTGAGAGGTGGCCTCTTACACTAAGGGATGAACAGCGTTTTCGAAAATAAAGCATTGCGCAAAATATTCGGACCGAAAAAGGATGAATTAATGGTAGAATTTAGAAGATTACTCAATGCTGAATCAGGGGACCTAAACCCTAAATAAATAGAAACCCTAAGAAAATATAATTCAAGTTACATCATTGCGGCGTGTAAGGTTCCAGGGCTTAGTAACGAGTGGATCCCTAAAATGTTAATAAACACTGAACCAACGAGTAAACGTCCGAGGGGTAGACCGAAACATAGATGGGAGGATTGGGTTAAAACTGATTGAGTGGGATTGGGTTTGGCGGTGCATCACTGGATTGATGTATGTAGAAAGCATTTAGTGGTATCAGCATCTAACCTTCGGGTTCGTTCGGCCTTCATTTTAATTATTATTAATTTGCACAAAGCGCGGCACAACACTAGCTTGGCAGACAGGTTTCATTTGTGTCAGTACTAACCCTAGTTTCATATGAGTCAAAAACAAAGAGGTATGAAATAACTACATTTTTGAGTTTTTAAAGTTAAATTTTGAAAGGCGTCTCCACAACGTGCGGCACAGCACAAGCTTTGCAGACAGGTTTCTTTTGTGTTAGTATCAACCCTAATTTCATATGAGTCAAGAGGTATGAAACAACTGCATTTCTTGAGTTTTTGTTACTTTTTGGAACGGCTGCCATTTTCAAACTCTCCTGAACTGGACAGACATCAATTTTGACTCCTAACTATAAGTATTTACATTAATGATTTCGAATGGGGTGAGATAACTGCCTTTTTTTTCCACGGGCTCTTGTACTAGCACATCTGAGCTGAAGGATTGGATATCTCCAAATATTTAGGTACTACCCAACAGTATTTGATTACTATGTTTATTTACTTAAAAATAGTCCACAATTGGCAAAATGCCCAATTGTAGGTGGTCTTGCAATTGTAAAATAATGTATCCAAACAATTAAATTAAAGTTGACTTCAAAATAAAAAATATAATAATTATATTTGAAATTTCTTTTTTTTTTCATTATCAAAAGATATTATAAAAATCTTATATTATTTAAATGTATACTATAAAATTCCTCAGTCTGCGTAAACAGTTACTAATATCCAATTACTTTTTATTGTTTAGTTCGTTCCTAAGTCTTCATTTTATTAATATATTCACGTTGCGCTGGCTGGATTGGTCTCATATGCTGGTATGTAAATGACTATTTGTCCTACTACAGTGTTTACCGAACCTGAAATTAAGTCTATAAGCGGCTGACCCAGAGATGGCGGGTAGAGCAGAGCGTGGGCGATCGATGACGATGCGCATGGGCAGATCGCAGTGTGGATCATGCCGGCCCAGCTTCTGGCTCCAACCCTGGTCCTTCTGGTACAGCTCCGTCCTCTGGTATCAGGTTTGCCAGCAACAATTGCAATAATTGTCTTATAGCTCTACTGTTCTATTCCGAAATCAACACTTGTTGGATCAAAAACAGTGGTTGCATGAGTCTGTACATTTATCGGTCATGCTATCATTGTACTCGTGTCATACGAGGACACATTTTTGATTCAAAAAAAGCCACAAACCAAAGGATAATTTCATTCATCATTCCGCAGTTCTTAATTTTCTCCTATGAATGACATTTCAATATTTACACTAGTTTCAATTTCAGATTATTAATTGTCCTGACAATTGAAGTTACCTAAGTAAAACCTACAGCAGATTGACTGCACGTTTATTTAGAAATGAATCATCTGCCACTTCTTAATAACATCATTTGTCTTATCTCAGCCCATTTACAATATCACAAATGAATAAAAAAGATCATACTTTTAGAGCTCAATGCTGATATTCACTCCAACTATGTCAGGGTCATGAACCTTTTTAATGATAAATTATATCGTATAATTTAGAAACTATATATTGACAATCTAAGTTTGCGCTTTGATTTATGAAATTAGGCAGAAAAAAATGTATGAAATATGGACAAAAGAAAACTTTACTTCGTTACAAAATAATTCCATTAGCCTGATAAATATATAAATACATGAAAATCAAATAGCATGTAATCACAACTTAATTAATTTCAATACAAATAATAGATAGTCTATGTAAGTACAGATAGTCTCTGTAATTGTATTAATATATTCAAAATCTACATAAAATTAGACTTTTAATTTTTTTTTGGCTAGTGCTGTCTTTGAAATGTAAAAAAAGAATATTATGAATATGCGTCAAATAACATCGTATAAAAGGTATTTTTCACAAATATGAAACTAAAATTATCCATTTGTCATTTTCCATATTTGATAAATAATAATAATTGTTCAATATTCCTGTTTATAAAGGATGCAATGATCGTTATACTTGAAACATAGATTTATAAAAAACAACTAATTCATATATCAATAATATTTCATGTTATTTGTAGAAATTATTTTTTATAACATTTTCACTCATTTTTTTAATCCTTTAAAAACGACATGTTGCAGCTGATCTGAACAAGAATGCCCACAGGACCTCCGGAGCTTACAGTTTCAAAAGCGACCTCTTCTGCTATTATTGTGACACCTCTGTTGATGGACCAGGTTGCCATAACCTCAGTATCCACGCCAACCGCTCCAGTCTGGTCAAGAAGTGTGGTGATGAAATGAAAATATGTATAGTGAGTATGAAGAGAGCTCTTTATTTACATAAAAATACGTTATAAATAACTGCAATGAATCCTCAAAACAAATGTACAACAAAAATATAGTGTATAGGTAAGATTACTTTAACCCCACACTGGTGCCCTACTTTTTTGTCCTGTGAGCATTTATCTCATGGAATACGATTTTTACTATTTTTTTTTATATAATTGAATGTGATGATGACAAAAAGCTATAGATTACTTTCAGTACAATTTGACATTGAAATTGTAAATTTTAGCTCTTCTACAGGGGCTGAAGAATCCAAATTCAGTAGAAGATCTAAGATCTTCTTGCCTCAAATCATAATTTAAAAAGAAACTCAGAAGGTATCCTTGTGAGCAACATGCTCAAGAGAAAATAAGGTGTCATGTTACAAGCATATTGGTGAGAGAAACGCTCA
Source organism: Halyomorpha halys (assembly GCF_000696795.3). Taxonomy (NCBI): domain Eukaryota; kingdom Metazoa; phylum Arthropoda; class Insecta; order Hemiptera; family Pentatomidae; genus Halyomorpha; species Halyomorpha halys. The sequence goes on from NW_027113424.1 coordinate 316,168, forward strand.
GTCTTACCCTTACCAAGAGGCCAGAGCAAAACTGAATTGAGTATAGGTAGGGAGGTAACATAAGAGAGAGAGAAGCATTAACAAGCAGCAATAACAACATCAAATGGTTAAGGGATGGTAGACAAAAGTATAAACAAAACCGATGAAATACTAGGATAATATAGTAGTTATAATATGAGCAAAATGCTGAGGGCTTCCTCTCCCACATTATGGACTGTCTCCACATTATCAATTACCCATCAGCTACAGTTGCCATCACTAGAATCATGTACACTATGGAATGTTTTTGCTGTTGTCTTACTATCAGATTTAACAGTACCTGTCGTATCTTAAACCTTGTAATATCAAACTTTTTTACAACTTATAATCTACACAAGTTATTGTAATATTATGTATCTAATCTGATTAGTTTTATACTAAAATTCCTAATAACTGTTATCACTGATCTCCTGGATTAACATTAACCCATAATGTTATATCACTTATGGCTATTCGGCAATTCTTTTTTTTTTTTTAATTGATGGTAGTTAAGACAATTTCAATTTTACTCTTTTTTTTTTTCATTTTTGTTACTTTTATTTTATACTTTACTTCCTTTATATTTATCCTAACTCAATGTTTCATAGCACTAAAAATAAAAATAGGAATTAATCTTGTAGTTTTACACTATACTCTTGACACAACTAAGCAATGATTTCACTGCAACCATTGTAGTAGTAACAATTTTTCTGAGTGAAAATGAAATGATTCTAAAAGTTAAAATACCTTAATAATAGAAAATCGGGTCTGAATTTAGAAAGACTTTTAAAATTCAGAAAAGAACCATACCCTTAAATATTTATACTTCAATCTGAAACTAGGAGTGGGTTAGCTCGATAGATAAGATACTGTACTCCAAACTGCTGGTCCCTGTTTTGAGTTTGATTATGGCAGATAAATTATTTATTTTGTAAAATTAGTTGTGAATACCTTTTGAGTTAAGAGACCCTCCTTAACCACACTCAGCTTCTATGAAGGAGGTTACTGTTCCTTCATTAGGTTAGAGATAAATCTTAAGATTGAGAATGAATGCTGACAAAAATCCCTGGTCAAGAAACAGTACTTCCTTTTCAATTACTGTTCTAAAAATCCTTCTTGAGTTACTTAAGCTAAAATTACTTCCTTCAAAACTTATGTAATATTTTTCTAATTCTTCACAACATTTCTAATTAATTTTATAGAATGGAATTTCAACATCTTGACTTCAGAAAATTTAAATTAATCAAATAACATTGGTTTCAGGTCAAGAAGTTTTCCTATCAAACAAGTACAGAAAACTCCACCTCAAAACCTAAGCTTTGGGCACTCCAAAGAAATTGTACATCAAAGTGTGAGCAAGGTTGTATTTCAGTAGGTGAGAGGACAAAACTCTTTGCTTGCACATATTGTTGTCACACCAATAGTTGTAACTCGATGATGGGAAAATCTCCTTCAGCCAGATCATTTCCTATGCTTACTTACTTCATATCTTTAATAATTCCCGTGCGTTACATTTTATATGATTACTTCTATTCGATATAATCTCAAGTATTAGAATCATAGGACTTTTCAATTTAACCATTTATATATTATTTAGTTTTGTTTATCACAAATCCATGATTAAAACGAAAATCTTTTTTCACTAAAGATAATAAAAATACATATATAAATTTACTTTAATATTTGAAATATTCTAAAAAATATAAAATTCATGTTTCATGAAAGGAGTAGAAATTTAGAAAAGACCAGTACTTTTCGATCTGCTTGGAGAAAACAAGGCATAAAAGAGTAATTTAATGAATATTTAATTTAACTCCAACAAATAATTACCTCCCTAACCTTTATTCATTCATATCCTTTCTAATTGTTCTTATTTTAAATTATTATTGCTAAGTTTCTTTTATTTTATTCTTAATCTGTTTTCTTTATTTTATTTTATTTTTATAAAAACCTAAAACGAAAATCATATTGGAAAAAGGGCATATTCAATTAGTGAGAAATGTTTTAATACACTTTTCAAAATTATAAACTCAATAACCGTAAATTATCTTTCATTTTTCATTATTTACAAGCTTTTTATTTCCAATTTGATCACTTCCACCTGGGCCCTGTTTCTTAATGAAAGCTATTAGTATTAGTTCATAGTACAAGTGTAGAAACTAGTGTGGTAATAATACTAATACTTTTGAGGGATGACTATTAGTGATATTACAGGAATTAAAAAACAATAAAGTGCAAATTACTATTGTACAAGTCTGTGTAATTGAATTAAGATAAATCTACAAGACTAATGGTATTAGTTTGTACTTTATTATGAAACAGGCCCTTGGTGAGGGGTCTTCAGACAAAGAAAAACTTTTTGAAAATTCCATTTTTCCTTTCTTCCAGGACTTTCACATTTATTTGTTCTCCTAAGTTTTCCAAATAACAGCCAAATGAGACAACACTTAATTGTTTTTATGTTCTGGCAATAAAAAAAAAATATTTCCTCCTAAACGAGAGAAACAGATCAGACTTTTTTTATCTAGTTCTTAGTGCAGTTTTATCGTGAGTGTTTCCAATTTTCTAAAATTTTACCTATCTTATGATATTTTAATGATAAATTTCACAAGTGCTAATCAGCGATTACATTAGTACCATCAAATTAAATTTTTACCAGTAACGCTTTGCCTTTCCCTTGTTAAGAATGAAAAGTTTTATTTTATTGTAAACATAAAAGTTTCTTAATAATATGCCAAAAGTGGTTTGTTAAGCACTGCCTTTTCTGTATTTTTCGCTAGAATAGCAGTATTAGCATTCAAGCTAGATAATTGATGGAATTCAGAATGCATTAAATTTTAACTTATAATTATTCTATTTCTCTAAAAAAATAATCTTTGATGTAAGTATTAAATTTCTAATATTAAAATTTGAGCCATGATGTAACAAAAAACCTATTTGAATTTTTTATATTTCGATTTAAAATAAACTTATATTCTATAGTTCTATCATTGAAACAAGTTTAGTTGTTAAACAATTAATTGTTAGTAATATTAATAGTTATAGAAATTTATACTTCTGCATTTGGATAATTTTATTGTAAACACATTCCTCCTTTGTCTCCCATCACTTGAACATTTCTTGTACTTAAAAAAAAAAGACATGATATTAAGAGGTTCTCAGTGAGAGAATGTCATCTCATACTGTCTACAAGGTAATCCATTATTTATTTACAAAATTACCTTTGAAACCATCTTATTCATAAATGGAATATCAAAAGCTTTTTTTCCAAGAGAATTTTACCTTGATATACTATGTTTGTTAAATGTTATACCAACAAATGGAGAAATAGAACAATCAAAAATAAAAATATCAGTAAAACAATCTTTATGCACAAGCTTATTGAAGATATAAAATTACTTATCTATTGCCAATGTGTCTGTCAAGGATTGATTATATCATCATATAATTAATCCTTTATCAAAAGAACTCAAGTCGTTCTTTCAAATGTAAATAATAAATATATATATATTCTTATGTATTTTTGTATCCTAATGAATTTCCTAAATATCTTAAGAATGTAGTATAAAACCTAGCTATGTAAGTTTTTATTCTTTCATTTCACTATGTTACATATTTCCTATAGGCAAAATATGTATTATTTGTTAATTTTTGTAATAAATATGATAAAAGTAATTACTTTTTGAAAAGATGAACCTTAAACCTATCTTATCTTCTTTTATCAGTTCCCATAGTTTTCTTTATAAAACTAGATTAGTAGTACACAACAAGAATTTATTAATTTATCAAAATAATCCTTATCAATTTTAATTTACTTCACTTAACCATTTTAATTGAATCTTCTTTAAAGTTTTATTTCAAGAATAAATCAATTTGTTGATACCATATTTGATTGTAAAACAATTATGAAATATTCTAATTTCAAGTGGATTGTATATTAAAGAACTTCATTCTCTGATTTTTAATGTAAAGAATAATAATAATGAAATTATCTTGATAAACAAAAAATATTTTGAAGTAACCAGAAAATATTGAGGTCCACCAACCAATCATATTTCAGTTCGGCTGCTCACTTGATAGTTCGTCATTGGAAATTTATTGGTCCTGATATTTACTGCCTGCTGAGATGTGCTAAAGTTGAGTTTTCCAGAAGGTTCTGTGGTTTCTCATGGTTTATTTCGTATCATGAGGAAATTTCGATCTCACAGGGATTTCACAATAGAAACTGCTGTAGGAGTACAATTTCAATGAACATCAACATTTTTAATTCTTCTCTAAGGAAATCTTATTTGAGTGAAATATTTGGGGAAAGCAAAGGGAATTTTTCAATAAAATTATAACCCTAATCATTAAAGAAAGTCAACAATTACTATTAAGACTTAGGGCTCAGCATGCCTACAACAGCAGCAACCGAAATTGGTAAGGTATCATTTTAGCAACCTTGTGTCAGAAGTGGTGCTGGATCGAATCTGGTTTTGGCAGATTAAAATATATTTTATGGTAGAACCAGGGAATGAATCTCAAACTTCTCACTCTGGCTAGAATAGTTCTGCAACCTTGTTGCATTCACATCAAATGCCAAAAATGGAGAGGTAGAGGGAGACAACAATAAAACCAGTGGTTGATAATATAATATCTATAATTATGTTGATATTAAAGGAAAAGTAGTAGAAAGAGAATTAATAAATAACTAAATTTAAATTCATTCATATGTTTTATTAAAAAAATAAGGTTATGTTGGTAGAATTATTTTCTTTCAAAAATATTTAGAAGGTGGTCTGAGGAAATAAGGATATGGAAAAAATTAGACTACCTTAAAATTTATTAATTCACACAATAGTTGCAACTTTAATACCAACTGAGGAAATTTAAAAAAAGAATAAATTAATAATTATTTGCTTTCATTATTTCATACATTTTCTTAAATCATACAAGTACATAATGTATTATTGAAGTCTCATTTACAGTATCATTGTGAAACAAGGTTATGATAAATAACACAAATAAATAAATAAATCGTAATCTTGAGGTAGAACATTGAACAGACCAACTTATTATATAATAATAAACTAGTTTAATTGCATATTTATAAATAGTTATAACAGATCAGCATGTCAGCGTAAAGTTTCCACAAAAGAGATGTTTCATTTACCATTCTGTGGTTGGTCTTTTGTCCAACCAAGCCTTAATGTTGGGTATAGCATGGATTTTTTCTCTGAACGCCCCAATATTTGGGTACTCCTTGACAATGTCTAATTTCAACATAAAACTAAAGTAGCCTATCACAGCCGCAAAATATAAGTCAGCCCAGGAAAGCTAAAAAAATTAATTTTAAAGTTATAAAAACATAGATATGAATATTTTAGTTCTGGTTAATATTTTTTTGTTTTCTTACCAGAGAAGGGAGGGAGTTTATCAGAAGATTTTCTATTCAAGGATAATATGTCTGTTAAAATGGTAATTAAACGAAAATAGCCCGAGAAATATTGAGGAAACATATCAGTTCAGAAAGAAACTGAAGACATCCTTCACAGGAGTAATCAATGAAATCAGTCTAGCTCATTAGGACAACTCTGTCAAATCAAATAACCGAAATCCTATCAAATCCAAGAAACTATATCATCAACTAATGAACAAGAAATATTAAAAAGAATAAATTCTATGACCTCTTAATATAATATAATAATAAGTTATATTGATTTCACTAGTTAACAAACAAAAGTCTGTTTATAATTAAATTCTCTGTCAATGATTAAACTTTGATTGTATAAATCAAACAATAATCAAAACCTTCCTTTGTTTTGTTTGTTTTCTTTTATAATAATTTGAATATTTCAGATTTGTAGTGAAATTAGTAAACTTTTATCCAGTTGTCAATAAAAAAATCCAAAATTACGTGCCAAACAGAATAGCTGTTTTGTTTTTAAGTATATAACTACAATTTTAAAACCAAAATGAGCTCTTTATGACCTTTACTTTTTAGTATACAGCTCTTCATACATAGATCATTTTCCCCCAAAATTTAGTCATTTTCTCTGGTTTTGTGAAATATCAGTACCAGAATAATCATTTAGAACAAATTTGATTCTCTTGAAATGCCAGTTAACTAAAAACTGTGAAAAATGGAATTTTAGGGGGGAAAAACTGTTCGAGTTATAATTATCATTGTTTTTATCACATTCTTAAAAAAATATAAAATTAAATCTGGGAATATAGAATACAATGAATTAATTTCATATACATTTTATTGCAATCTCATAAAAATTTGATAATTACCATTTGGACAGTTTTTTATAGTTTTAAATGCAATTATTTCTTCCTGTTCTATATTTCTAGTTTATAATTTTTAACAATCCATTTTGTTATAATTGAATAATTACAACTTGTACATTTTTCTTTTTTCCAAAATTTTAAACTCAAATTCCACTTCTCAATATTTTGGGCTATCCTCTATTTTCAGAAGAGCCATTGAGGTAAATGTTTGAAGAGATCTATCAGTTGTAATATTTCAGCATCAAAAAGAGGAATGAAACCAAAATTTTTTATGAAAGTTATATATAATTGTAGCAGTGCTTTATTAGTTATCTATTACAACTAATATTTGCTTGAAAAAAAAATTCAGTTTTTATTAAATTAATAATTTCTTTCAATTCTAGGGGAGAGGGTAGCTGGCCCCCACTGGATATGTCCATTCTCAACCATTTGTTACCCTTGATTCAACCCACAAATTTAAATTACAGAAATTGTGTTCAATATATACCGCCAATCTCCACGGGAAAGCATTAGCCAAAAATTTCAGATTCTTTGAGCTCCATAAAAAGTTTAAGAAACATGTACCCAGAACAACTATTTATCATAAAAATTCAATCCTATACATGTGTCCCAAGCTATATAGGCATCGTTGTTAACGAGCTTGCAGACACAGCTGTCAGAGCGGCACCGCCGTAATGATGACAATACTTTTTTGTAAAAATACAATATTGTGATGAATCTCTATGGATTAAAAGAAAAGACAAAATACATTGACATCCATTGCTGGCAACCCATCGGGGTATTTTTTTCTTAATGTAATATTTTAATTTCTGTGCTCAGATCGAAAAGTTTTAAAGCCACTTTTTCCTGTATAAAAAAATGCTTTTTACCTTTCGGAGTTTCCATTGTCGACGTTAAGTTAACTAATCTATTTTTTTTATTATAACTTTATGATAAAACAACGGTAGAAAATGATTAGCCCTAACCAGGATCGTATGCTGCATTTTTTTTTTTGTATTCACAATCTTGAAAACGTAATAGTAACTTATAACATTTTCTTACCTGGTCGCGGATTTGATACAACATTTTTATACATTAATATATTTTTTACTTATCCCTTTATCCTTAAAAAAAGCATGATAACAATCTTAAATAGTGATTAGAAATTGACATATTATTGCAAAAAGTAAAATCTTAGGATTTGAAAGACAAATCTCACATACGATTTCTCTATTGCAAACAATTAATTATCTCGGTTGTGACAATTATGTAATGACCACCAATATCGTATTTGAAGGCTCCTCCTACAAAAGATTAAAAACATCGAAAACCGATACCAGAACATGTTCTAAAAATAACGATTTGATACACTAACTACAACAGATACCACAGCTTGTAATATAAACAAGATTCGTTTCTAAAAAGTGTATTTATCAATAGAAAAAAATTGTTTTTAAGATTCCTCTGACTGATAAAAGCAAAATAGACTTCGAACTTCAGGTCACAGGGGTTCAAATAGTTATAAAAGTGTATTTCAAACTGCGAAAATTACCGGACTTCTATTTAAACTGAAGACTATACTTCCACCTTCCTACCTACAATCTTCTTCTTCAATCATTCCTTTTCCTACAGACTTCTTCGAGTCAGGCACTGGTAAGGGTTTTTCAATATGAGATCCATCTCACCAGAAGTACTCCATGGTTCAGAACTTGCTTCACCTTTCTATATTGCATACACACACAATATCCATAACATGGTTCTAACATTCCAAAAACGATATTTGCAGAAGAAAAAACAATTTTAACATTGATATATTGATTTACTTTACTTATATCATAGTAAGTCAATATTTATCCGCAATTTTTTTTTTTAATAATTTATTTATTGTTATTTACAACTCTATACACATATATACAACAAGTAAATTTGGTGTAGGTGACATAGTGGCATGATACAAACATGTGGAGAATATAGCCTCTGATAGAACTCCAATAACATTTCTAGAGGAGAAAGATCCAGAGGCCATCTTCTTTTCAGACGCCTAGGAGGATTATTAGTTAATGAAGGAGAAGCCAGGTTAGAAACAAGTGGATTTGGGTGGTTGAGAAGTTTATTATGGAAGGAACGGTATCTGGTTCTGGCCAAATCTGGAATATTGAGGTCCTGATGGATAACTTGATTTATGACAAAGTAAGGAGCATTAAGGATTTTGGACTGTAAGGATTGGATTCTGGAGGAATTTGATTATCTGCAATTTAGTTACATTTTTGTTTATGTTGGTAGCACTGCCTTTTTGCTTCGATGACGCATGGTTTGTTTATTTGTTGTTATGTTTATGCAAGTTTCAGCTAGGTTAGTTTCGTTATGACTGTCGTGATATTAATCATGGCTGCTCTGCCTACTTTCACCAAAGAAGAGCAACGTTCAGTTATCCGTTTTTTGTGGTTGGAGGCGTATCAGGGGCCGAAATTCGAAGACATTCGGTACAATACGGAGCAAAAAGAGTGTTTTGATACAACGGAGTGTCTACGAATAGATTAAAAATTCAAATCACGTACAAGTGTTACCCACGGTATAGGAACCAAACGACCGTTTACCGCCACAAATGAAGAAAAGAAAAGTTCAAGACCCAACTGCCCGTAGGAAAACTGACGCATACGGTTTTTTAGGACTCACAAGGTCCAGTACTGGAACATTATGAGGAAAGGTGCAAAACAATAAACAGTTTACGTTACAGTGAGATGCTTACTGCCAAGCTAAAGCCTGCAACTCGTCCTCGAGCAAAGGCGGTTTACAATAATTTTTTTTTTTAATTATGTAGTTTTTCCTCTTGTCTCCTAGGACTCATTGGCAAGAACCCGTGGACAGTGTCTAATATTGTTTGACCTAGTAGCACCAAAAACGTTTTATTGAAATCAGTGATAGTACGTGACCTTCCCTTATTACTAATTTTGCATTTCCACATCTACTTAACTGATATTTACTGATACTTTTCAAGAAACGAAAAAATAACTAAGCATTTTTCTTTGAGCTTCCACAATGCAAATAATTTTTTTGTTTATATACACCTATTAACCCTATATTCGTGGTTATCATTAATACTTTACCATACAAAAATATTTCTAGTACATTAATAAAACTAATGAACTCAAAAAATGCAATTTGTTACAGCATGGTGACGATATCTCTTGCTAAAACGAACCAAAAATCTTTCATGACAATAATAAAAGGATCTTGGTATGTGTAACAAGATTACACGTACAACCTCAGGACTGCCTAACTTATTTTTAAGGAGATTAACATGATAATCAATTCATAACAAGTTGTATGATCAGTAGTTAACCGAATCATAGAAACTTTCATGGCTGTATTTTAATAACCTCGGGTATATCCATGTGGCTACTGTTAGCGAACAGGCATCACAAAATAGCAGGACTACTTCACTCGTACCTGGTAAACCCCGTCAAAATCTGAAGAGGAGGTGAACATTCATTAACAATTGATATTTATATCCTGGAGGAAGTGCCGAAAAAAAACAACATAAAAAGGTAACATAGCTTATGAGTTGACGCAAGCAGGGATTTTTTTTTTCGGCCCAAGACTTCCATTGTAATCATATACTGCCTACCTATGGTTGGGGGTTTTGTTTTTCATTTTGTGGGACCACCACTCAATGAAAAAAGTCAAGACTGAGCCTAACCACATGAGCCACGGACGGCCCCATAAGCAGGGAGGTTAAAAAACAAATACACATTAGTTAGCTTTCGAGAGACCTATCATAACTCAGAAACAATGATTCACAATTAAGAAAGATAATTATAGAACATTTTTCCTGAGGGCCTGATGGCCGAGCATGAGAGGCCTAGAGTCTGGTTCAACAAGTTCGATTCCCACCTGAAGTGAACGTAGGGAAGTGTATATTGATGTTTGCTGTGGGGCCTCAATTGAAATCTTGAAGCAGAAAACAAATTAAAATAAAAAAATAAACATTTTTTATGTTCGTTTTAGTAAATGCTATAAAGCATTGCACTTGAAGATATGGATTGATATAGAGATAATGTTTGGCCTTTTAGCCCAAAAATGCAATTACACCTAACTAATAGTGATTATATACTCACTGGACACACAAGTGGGCGTCATTACTTAACGTTTCTGATAAGCCAGAGTTTAATTTAATGATTACCATTAATTGCTAAAGGACAAAAGTAAATATTTTCATAATAATATCAAAAAGCCATAAAACAGAACAAGATAACTAAGGGATTTGATAATTGTATTTAAGAATGAAACAATAGTAGTAGATATAACCTTGAAGAGTAACGGGTTCGCAAACATTTTATCAGTTGTATAATTTAATGCATTTTGATAAATTAACTATCTCATTAAATCAATTTAAATAACTTTGCTAAAAAGAAATTGTGTATATTATTATATTGTATATATTATACAATTATCAATATAAAAAGATATTTACCTTTCCGTTTGCCAAGTATCCTTGCTCTTCAAGCAGCTTGTCAAATTTTCCCAAGTAAAGTGGTACAGTTTTGTTGAAAAGAGTTGCTTTTAAATGTTCCTTGTTGTTTTCATCTCTATTATAGAAGTAAGACCAAACAGCTGTAAGCATACAATTTCTATTTGTAATACAGATTTTCTCATAATTTTGTTGGGAATTATACAATAAATTCTCAAACCTCAACAATAAACTACTGATGAGACTAACAAACAACAAACAAGTTGCATTCTGAAGCAGTAATAGTTTTTTAAGGATTGTTCATCTAATAAAATATATCACTATATGAATGATTTTTCACATCTGCTTTGATAGTTAAATGTCCCTTGTGAGATATTTTAGACTTTTCTCTGAAATAATCAAGAAGTAATGTCTACTTTTTTTTATGTGATATAAATTTTAATATCTTGAGAAAAATAAATAAATCTAAAATTTATTTGATTATTTCAATTTGTTTTATTAAAAAACTTGCTGATAAATAATGGATAAAACGATAGGTTTACAAATGTAAGTAAATACAATGACAACACAGATATTAATAACACATATTTTTAAGGTTATTAACGTAACTAAATACAAAATAAATAAATAAATCAAATTAATTAACTTTTTGCTAACTATAAATAGTCTAATTATAAATTAGACATGACTATAATTTCTTGATACACCTTCTTTAATAACATTTTTTTTATCTCTCACCTACCACTCATTATTAACTAATTCTTAAGTACAGTACATGTGTACTAGCAAGATACATGAAGGTCCACTGTGTGCAGGGGAGTCTGCTGGCGCTTATTCGCCGTCTGCAATAAGCCTAATTGAAAGTGGAGGATGAGAGAGAAAAAAAAAATAACTTCATCACTTATATCACATAAGTGTAATATCTATTATAAGTGTAAATCTAGTTACTATTTGAATGTCAATAGACATCTGTACGTCGAATCGTTTTTGAGATATAGATTTCTCTAAATAAATTCACTAACTACTGATCTTTCAGCACATTCTGTACATTTTTATGTACAGTCTACTTTACAATTAGGTTTAGTAAAAAGTAGTTTATAAATTTGATTTATTTAGTGTTTAATTACGTTAATAACCTTTAAAATATGTGTTATTACTATCTGTGTTTTATTTAATTTAATTATATTTGTAAAGCTATTGTTTGCTCCATTCTTTTTCTGTAAATTTTTTGCTGAAACGTAACGGAATAATTAAATAAATATTAAAATTTACTATTTTTTCTCAAGTTATCAAAACTATTAGTGAGATGTATCACACAATTTTTATAGGGTGTATTTGAAAAAAAAATTAAATATTTTTTTTTTTTTTATGAGATGGTTTTGTTTTTCACTTAAATTTCAGATATTATTCAGTTAGAATGATAGCACTTGGTCATGTTTTCATCACATTAATCTAACAGGCAAGTATAATCTAAATTCAACGCCCGTGAAACATATGCATACAGCTAGTATCTAATATAAAATTATAATTCTTTAATTGGCAAGTGAAGTAAAACATAACAATATCCTGCGTCTAATGTGAGAGCAGTTATAATCAGAACAGAGACGAATGCATGAATACGCTTAAAATGTTTATCTTATTTTATTTAACTTCAAGTTCAAATTCGTTTAATAGTTTTCTATCTTTGGTTCTAAGTTATATATACTATCTTAAAATATGGTGTGAATGTACTCTCTTATCTCTGTTACCAGTATCCATGTGTGAGACAGAATGTGATATTACACAATAAAAACAGTTTTACCGAAAAAATAAAATAATAAAGACAAGAAACGATAAGACTGGTTATTGTAAGATTGGCCACAATGCCGACGGAAAACGTAATAGAAAAAATTCAGGATAATGTCAACCATATTTCTTTATTACATAATGTAATCTCAAAAATAGCTCGATTAGATAAGATGAACCGATATTGGGTGTTCGTATTTTAACCGACTTCAAAAAAAGGAGATTTTTATTGAGTCGGCATGTGTTTCATTTTTTTCCAAGTTAAGAATTTTATCTAAACCTGATAACGGTAAGATCAACAAAATCATTACATTTTTTTCTTCAGAGAAGTTACATTTTATCCATTAAATGTTTCCTATCAATTTTGCCAAATGGCCATACCAATTCCTCAAGGGTATTAATTTTTAAAATTTATAGTATTGTAAAATTATAGAAGTAGAGATCGGATTTTGGTGTAGTCAAAAGACAAAATGTGTATTAAAAAACCCAAATCCTACATTAATGACCAGTATTATTTCATTTACAATATTAATAAATGAAAAGTTTACCTAAACTTGTTTGAAACAAATTAAACTCGCTAAATAATCTCTACATTTATTCAAACGTACATAAAAACTTAACTATTCTGATTAAAAACCCAAAATCTTGTCCATAATTAAAGAGCTATGAGGAAACTAATTGTATTAAATAATTTTATATTCCTATTCCCACAGGTTGGGAATCAATTTTCAACTTCTAAATACTACCTCAAATTTAAGTATTTGGAACAATATAGAACGTACTATGTAGAAGGGAAGATTTAGGAACATTCTTGAAAGCAAAGTTCCCTTTTTAACTTCCTCAAATTAAAATTTCACAAAACATTTTTTTGCACATACCTTTTCAATTGTGTATTTATTTATATAAAAATACACAATTAACAATACCATTATAATCCATGAATGTTCAAGAGGGCAGTACTTTGTAAAGAAGTACTGTTACAAGACCAACGGTTGTGTAACGAGGGGATTTAGTTAGAATCACGCATGGCCAGAATTTTAATTTTTTCCCAATTAAGGGTACAAACTTTTTGGTATTGGATACAGGAGGGCTCCTGAACCTTTAGGTTATACTCACGGCTACAGTAAGAAAATAAATAAGTATTTGTCACAGGCGGGTTCGAAACCGGGTCCTTGGAGTTAGTAGTGAATAAGTCACTTCTTTTTTCTTTTTATCAAAATGGAAAAAATTTAAACAGTTTGATTACACATATATAGGTATTCCTATTGATTAATTGATTTTTTCTTTGATTGTCATTTAAAATAATATACCTAGGTAATATAATATAATAAATAATATTTAAAAAAAAATCAAATATCAACTAGTAACAACAGTCCAGTGGGAAATGATGAGTGGGAATCCAAGTTAAAACAATAACACTGAACGTTCACCATTACAGGCATATTCTAGAGGTACCCCAAACTACAGTTTAATGCTATTCCAAAAACATACTTCACTAATGTTTACTTATTCTTTTCTAGGTTGAATTCGACTCAGCATATGTTAATCAAGTCGAAATTACTTTACCTCAAATGTGTCAGTTTTAGACAATGAAATAAACAACGAAAAATTAATTTAATTTATTCATTAATTAATTTAATTAGTTTAAGCATAAAATTGTTTGCAAAACTCAAAGAAGTGCAAGATTGTAGAAAAAACAAAAACGTGCATTTTTCTGCAAAATAAAGTTAGTATCATTTGAATGTCTATTTCATGATTGGAATTTCAGTCGAGGTTTGGCAGGAATGAAAGCTAGGGATGTAATTGCATGAAAATCCGTTATTTACTGATAAGTCTTCTGATTCCATCTTCCTTACAAATCCTTTTCCATTTTTCTTACTATAGACTATATAGTTGGTGGTGATGAAGAATCAGCTATTTCACCTTCTGATAAAAATTTAACTAAAGATGAAAGAGAGCTGGAAGAACAGGAGACCGAAAAAATTTGTGATTGGAAACAGAACAAAATCTACATATTAAGAGATTTCGTAGCAGACTTGAAGGATCATTAAGATCCACAAATGATTTTAGAGAGAAGGAAAAGACAGAAATTATCCAAGGAAAGACTAAAAAATATCAAGACATCAAGAAGAAGCAAAAGGAGAAATCTGGTGAGATTGAAGAAAGGTTAAAAAAATTAAAATCTTTAAACGGTAACCCTAAAATTTGTGTCATAGATGAAGATATTAATACAGAAAAATTAGACCAAGAGATTGAAGACACTTTTTATTGAAGATTTCTATACCGAAAAAGATGAAGAACACCTTACATTAAAAACTGATGAATAATATGGAGACAGTGATGAAAAATGAGGATTGAGAAACAGAGAATTTAGAAGGAAAAAGTAAGAAATACACAGGTACTAAGAAGAAGAAACCCAGAAAGAAAATGGGTTTAGTGATCCCAGTTAAGCCTGGTGAATATTATAATTCTGATTGTGAAAAGTAAATTCGAAAGTGAAGTGATTGCGAAAAATTAAATCAAAAAATTGAAACTTAAAAGATTTTTTTTTGTTTTTCTGTGCACAAAACTAATATTGTGATTTAAAAATTCGTTTGTAAATGTATGTAAAATGAAAATTCTGCAAATCCTGTTTTTGGTAGAAAAATTATGTAAAACTAAATTTGATAAAAAATGAATATTTAAGAGGGTGTGTTAAAGTGTGATGTAAAAATCCATTTTTTTTTTATACATGTTGCTCTGTGGCAGACTGAATATATCGATTGCATCGGTTTTATGATAGTCAGTTGGTTGTTATCAAGGCTTTTGTTGTAAACTTGTGTTATTTGCTCTCACTACATACAGTAAGAACGTTCTATGTTTAACCGTAATTAATAAAACAGTAAGAATTGTTGAGAGTCCTAAGTAAAAATATTAATTGAGGATCTAAAAATACGAAAAAACTTGGTTAACCCTTTGTTTAGGAGATTTCATTCACGTCTAATGATTTTTCATATTATGTTATGAATTTCTTGGGCCAGAAATAAAACAGTCGGCTACAATATGATAATCATAAAAAAAAAATTAAACATCAATAACCAATTACCAATCAAGGTTATGACTGTAGTGAGAGAATTAGAGGAGTGAAAGATGTAATGGAACACTTCTGGGCAAATTATCGGACCTCAGAGAAAAATACAGCAACTAACGAAGGAATAATAAAGTCAAATACTATAAAATAATAAACCAACCATTTAATAATTTTTACTGTATTAGATAAGCTATTGTATTTATATTTTATATCTCTCTTAGATTCAAGAAAAATGTTTCTAGTAGATAGGCATTTTGTTATGTTTTTTTCTGTAAATGTATGCTTTCAATTAATGTTTTCAGTGAATTGAGTTTGTTTGAAACATCTAATTTCATCGTGAACTACTGGTGGAATCAATAGATGATTACATAAAAACAAAAAGATTAACCTAATTCCACTCCAATCTACAAACATTAACATATAACTTAAGCGATCCAACCACATCGCGAAGACTGAAGCCCAGGCTGAACTAAGACATCCTTTTATAAACTCTTTATTGATTTATTTTTATTATTATCATTTTTTTCTTTTTTTCTTCTCCAATTATTTGTCAGCCAAATTTTCTTTTATTTATTCTATAAATATTTTTTTGTTTTTTCTCTCTGGCTTACTATTATATGTATTTTTTTTAAAATTGATCTTTACTGTTTTTAATTATAATAGTTCATAGTTATACCCTTGGAAATTGTTAGGGGTGCCTCTTGCATGAGGCTGCACTCCCCTCCCAATATCAACTGTTAAAAAATAACTCACAAACTGTTACAACCATGTAAGGCCAATCAGGGCCGACTGGTAAAAAATAAATAATGTATTTTAATTGATGTCGGTGAGAGTTCAATACTTTTTTTTCATCCATCACTGCCAGTTATCATTTTAATTAAAGTTATTTATCTGCAAAATATTTGGTTTATTGGTCAAATCCGATATGTGATAGACAGGATTGAAATTATTAAGGCGAACTCCATTTTTTTTCTAGATCTAAAAGATAAAAGAGTTATCTCTGTGGGCTTCCTTTGTAGAGTCAGCATTTTCAAAATTACACAACGATAAGAAAACTCTAGATATTGAATGACATTGAAATTCATTAATTTATTTTTTTTTTACTGGGCGAAAAACTGGAAATGTTAATAATAACTACTTTTTTTATTTGAAATTCAAAAGAAAATTCATTTTAGGCTGTAAATTTGTGTTGTTTTTGAAAAGTTTATAATTGCGGAGAGATTTTTATCACTCTCACTCATTGTCTGTGTACGAGACCTAGGAACTCCAAAGTTCTCAAATTTCAGGAACTCCAAATCTCTCTTGTGTGCTTTGGACAATCCTCTATGACACTTTTTTACAGTGCATTCTGTTAGGCAACGATGGCACAAATTTAATATCAAAGTGTAAATGACTCTTCATTAAAAAGTCACACTTTAAAATTTATTATGCGTATTGCTATTGCGTATAATTGATTACTTAAACATTTATTAATGGATGGAATTCATTAATGTAATTAAGTTACGTGTTATGGTTTTGATGTTTTCAGAAGCGGCGCTTTTGGCTTTTTCGTTCGGGATTTGCCAACAATATCCCAAACATTTCTTTTACTAGATATTTATTTTCCAAAAAATATCTAATAACCGCTAGTACTATGTATCAACTAAACTTAAAATTTGTTTTGCATTTTTTTTGTTTAATTGATGGTATCACTATTTTATCGTAACTATCCTATTCCCCAAAAAATTATATTCCCACAGGGCAGATCACTAACCGTATAAATGGTCATTATAGGGGAAAAGTCGAAACGGCAAATCAAGACATAAGGTGAAGCAGTGAAAAATGGCTGAGTACTCAACGCTATACGCACCATTAACTCTCGGAGTATTTTTATTAACATCTCATCAAATAACAAGTACATGTTTTTATTTTTAAAGCAACTCTGCGGGAGTGTTTTTTTTCTTTTATATGCTTTCAAATTTACCAATCACTAATTTTGTAAACTTTATTTAATAGAACACGTATTTTTAAATAAACCAAAATGAAGTAATAATTCTTAATTTTCTTGTCTTCAATATTTCGTAGTAATTTTACAAGAGATTAATGAATA
Source organism: Halyomorpha halys (assembly GCF_000696795.3). NCBI lineage: Eukaryota > Metazoa > Arthropoda > Insecta > Hemiptera > Pentatomidae > Halyomorpha > Halyomorpha halys. Next base: position 333,853 of record NW_027113424.1, read on the forward strand.
GTAATTAATACATTCTTTTTGTAGCTTTAAATGTTTTTAATCTTAATATATAAAATAATAGTAACGGCATCAAAAAATCTGATTTATTCATGTTCGCATTATACAGACAAAAAATAATATTGTGCATCCAAAAGAACTTCGAGAAAAATAATTATAGAAGAAAGACTTTCTTTATTTCAATATACAATAATTACAATGAATACCAGGATTTCATTCTAAATTAACTCAAAACATCAATAATGTACTCTTCAAAATAATTTTTGAAAATAATGATAAAGTGAAAATGAGGTTTTAATGACACTAACAGGAAGTAAACAACAGAATTAAAGAATCACTTAATTCTTAATTCTTAATAATAGAAGTCAGATAACGTCATACAGTTAGTAAAAAAAAGTCTGCATACACTTATTATTAATTTGTATCATTCGAAAAAGCTGCTTTTGGGTTAAAAACAAAAGAGAAAAAACAGATTAAAGCATTTATTTATTTTTTCCTTTTAAATACAGGCCCTTTTCAATAATTTAGAACATTTTAAATTTGTTTAAAAATTTTACAAACACAACAGAAAATAATATAGAAAAAGTAACAAAGAATTCTCACAAAAAAAAAAGTTTGCTTACGCGGCAAATATTTATTCTACAACAAAATAATTATCAACATAAATAATTAACAAAAAATTGTCTAATGGTCAGTGGAACCTTCTATATTTTTATTATCTCTCTCAAAGAATTATTTATTGTGCTAACTATTTTTTTTGTAAAATTAGGATCCGTTTTTAACGACTCCCCCTTAAGGGCCTGTGAGATTCGCTAATTATTTTTCATTTCATGATGCCTCACCCTCATTTTAAGATCCTGCCAGAGGTGCACAATGGGGTTAAGGTCAGACATTGTGTTGGTGTTCTCAACTGACGTGGAGCATTGTAAAGCAACCATTCTTCGACCCTTCTGGCACGGTGAAAAATAAAATTTAAACCTAAAGCTAACTTGGTAGCACTGGGTCGCAAATTTTGTTTTAGGACATCTACGTATAAATATTGATCCATTATTCCCTCGATGATGTTACAGTTGCCTGCTAAAGCCATAGAGCCCCAAACTAGATCCCTCCTTCTCCGTGCTTAACTGGCGAGCATAAGTTTTTCAACTTCATGGCCTCGTTTTTTCTCCTCCCCACTTTAGCATTGCCATCAGTACCGAAAATATTAAATTTATACTTATCCGTGAAAACTACTTAGTCCCAAAAATTTTTCGCAAGTGCCATCCGCTTAGCTCAGTCAACTTTGCAAATATGCGGCTTCTTACTTGTCCTTCGCGAATTGAGATTTTTTTTTAGTGAATTACCTACCGTTTGAGGTGTTACTCCAATGTTGTAATCCGGTAATAAATTAGTAGCTAATGTAGAAACACTCATTGTAGGTTTTCATTAACACTTCTTAACATAGCACGCTCATGATGACGCTGAAGCTTTGTGGCCGTCCTGACCTAGGCAATCCAGTCTGTTGTACCAGGTCATTCAAAAAGTCCTGTCGTTTTTT